>NC_056728.1:1606281994-1606358858 GCF_019279795.1 Protopterus annectens
CACACACACACACACACACACACACACACACACACACACACACACACACACACACACACACACACACACACACACACACACACACACACACCCTGTAACACCAGTACTATGCATAGCATTACACCACTCTACTCACAGTCTGTCTGTATGTCCTGATCCTACTACATATATGTGGCTGCCCTGAGTGTGCAGGCACTGCTGAAAGAGGTATTGCTACCTGTTGTCTGTAACATTGATGCCCACACACAGGAAGGATGTCCATCACACAGGGAATGTACAGGGAATAAGCCCACATGATGTAGGGATTCATAGTGGGTGGTTGCCATGACAGTGGTAATTGGAAGTGCTACACATATATATATATATATATATATATATATATATATATATATATATATATGTATATGGCTATCTGGATACATACATGTCCATATCTTCCCACCATATGTCCTGGACATGGAGTGCAGCCCAACCCTAGCCCCTATAGTCCCAATGTAGTAGTCCAGAGGGATGTCTGGTATGTATAGTTGGTATATTAGCAGACATTTGATACTGTCATTGGGATTGTTGTCACAGACACAATGTGTGTGGAAGGTGACATATGCTCATAACATGTGTGCCATTGGCTACTGGCAGACGTCCTAAGGTTATCATGGGACAGTACCTGCATATATATCAGGCTCAACAGCCATGTCACAGCAGAGTGTAGGCTACACCTGTGTGACAGTGCATAATCACAACCAATGTGAACACAGCCACAGCCACATATGGTACACCAGCATACTATTACAGTATATGGACTATCTGTCCTACACCATCCTCATATGTGCCTCTCACAGCATGACCCTACATATACTGGGCTGCTACACAGTCCAGTCTGAATGCTGTCTGTGGTATAGGACATGTGTGTGTATAGCCCTACATACATGTAAGGTAATACAGTACCATAAAGTGGGGCAGCATGCAAAAACAGATAGAAGCAGAGCTAGGACAATGACATCCACCACAGTCTGTACACAGGCCACAGTACATATGAACAATACACACACTGCCAACATTCACCATCACTACACAGACCTCAGTACTATACAAACATCCCCAGGATTTCCAAGGTATTGCATTAAGTGTAACCCCTACTGTACATGACATGTGTAGCACTCTGTATATCACTGGCAT
This sequence comes from Protopterus annectens, assembly GCF_019279795.1. Classification (NCBI taxonomy): domain Eukaryota; kingdom Metazoa; phylum Chordata; order Ceratodontiformes; family Protopteridae; genus Protopterus; species Protopterus annectens. The sequence goes on from NC_056728.1 coordinate 1,606,283,171, forward strand.
GTTATCACATATGTTGACACTGTTTACGGTGTACAGCACATATGCACCACTTCATGCACAACATATGTACAAAGGTTGACAGAGGTGTGGCTGACAGCACGTACACAGGGCCAGTATAAACATGTCACTGTGATACTCTCATTAATCTACCATTGCAACGGGGTTTGTTGCAACATATGTCCAATGAGGGATATGTAGTCAGTAACTGTCATGGCCTTCACCATCAACAGACTGCATTCCTCACAGTACTGTCTGCATTCCACGGATAGCTGCATCATGGCTAACACATGACACCAAAGGCACAGCACTGCCCAGTATGCAGATAATCTGCAGATGGGATTCCTGATATACATGGAATTGACATGGCAGGTATTGTGACATGTATGACAGGCATATCCAGGCAAACACTGTTAATCCAACATTACTCCACATGCAGTATAGCAGCACTTATAGTTCGTCGGCAGGTCAGGCACATCCCCCTCCTGATTCTTCTCACAGTGTATGTTGTTAGAAGTAAATCCCCAACCTATCTAAAATGCTGTTTGCCTAATGACAGTTTTAGCTCCTGCTCACACTTTCAGATGAGGGCCAACACCACTAGGATGTTCCCAGGTAGTGGAGTCCGATTCCATGCAATCGGCTATGGGACTGTTACCATACCTGTTCCACATGTAATTGGCTAGGGAAGGCCTGTAATATGTGCAGAGGCCATCAGCTGATCATGAGCATCACGTTAAATACACATGCTGCTGCCTAAGAAATGCAGGTGTGTGCTTCCACATCCGCCAAAGAGGGTGTAGGGGAGACAGACAGAGGTGAATACATGTCAGGGAAGGGTGAGAGGGTAAAACCAACACATGTTTGTGTCACATACCTACCAGCACAGGGTATCAAATGACAGCTATGTAGTGCTATCACAGTCCGATGCTGTTATTGGACGCGCCACATGGGTTATCTGGTGGGGAACACTCAGAACTTTTACGTGATGGTGAGTGACATCTGCTACAGGGATATGATAGATATACAGTAGGTGATGTACACATGCCTGTCTGCATGAACAGGTGCCAGCATCAGCACAGGCACACTCACACAGGGAGACACACACATTAACACACTTGGCAGGGCCAGGAGTGCAACCCTTCACTAGTGGGATTGCCACAACACATCAATGAGCAGGGAACACATTTACCACACAGGTGATATGGAGGTTGTATGGGCAGTGAGTATGAGGGGGTGTCAGACAAAAGGCGACATGCTCCACTGTGCCCTGGGGGGGAGTTGTGCATGTGGATGTGGACATACGCACCATTCAACACACACACGAACACACAGGGTCCAGTTTGGACATGCATGGGTGCATGTCTGCATGGGTGTGTGTTGGCCAACAGTGTCAGCAGGTTTGCGATGGGTATACATTGGCATCAGGCCACATGACAATGGTCTGCATTGTGGCACAGGCCTTTAGCTTCTGCATTTGCCCACACAGGTGGGTATTGCTTCCGTTTTTCAGGCACCTGGGTGACCATTGTGTTTGGCCAATGCTGTGCATCACTTGCCATGTATGTGTTCCCCGGTCCCTGACTTGGATGGTGTCTAGGATGTGCACACATCCCACATGCATGTACAGTGACATGTGGAACTGTACCTGAGGTGTCTTGCCCATAATGTGAACACAACTTATCAGATGTGCCAGTCTTGCCCACATGTGGCAGGGAGTGGTACTGGTCAGCAGATTCACCCTGCACCCACATTGGTAGCATGCTAACAGCATTTCCTGATGTCAGTGTCATATGTCCATACATGCCATGTTGTCAGGCATGGTATGTCTGTTGTGAATCACATGTGAAGGCACAGTGGGGTTGCTATTTGTGATTGGCAGGCCTTGATGTCACATGTATGGGCATGGCTTTGTACCCCAGCCTCTCAGCCATTTACATCCCTTATCCCTGTATGGTTGACATTGTGATATATAGTAGGGCCACCATAAATGAAATTAGCAAGACCCCTCCACATTGCCCACAGGTGTCACAGACTCATAACCACCTCTACACAGGACAAGAGTTACAAACACACACCTGTCATGTCTGTGAGTAGAACTCCTACCTAGCTGGTTTACTACACTACATTATGCAGTTATATTACGCACCACGGACATTACTGATGTTCATCTTCCCCAAAGGTGTATTTCACAATTAATGACATCAGCAGGACTACCAAAGTAGGGCATTTGTAATGTACTGTGAGTGAGTAGCCTATAATGCATTGTTCCATACACAGACACTGAGACATACACATCACATCCGGAACTGGCATGGATGAAGATGGAACATTACCACTGTTCTAAATCACACTACAGCAGTACGCAGTTACAGAACATGCCATGGCAATTAGTGGGTTATCACTTTCCCAGAGGTGTACTTCTAGATGAATGACATAAGCAGCCTTGGCAATGTAGTGTACTTGTATTGTATGGAGTGTGAGTAGCCTAAAAAGCATTGCTCTCTACTCGACAGACACATACACAGACTCACACACAAACACGCACAGTTGCCAGGGCTGGGGCTTAAATTCCTACCTAACTGGTTTATCACACTACAGCAGTACACAGCTACAGGATGTGTCATGGTGATTACTGGGCTATCTATTTCCCAGAGGTGTACTTCTACATGAGTGACATCAGCAGCCTTGACAAAGTAGTGTATTTGTATTGTATGGAGTGTGAGTAAAAAAGCATCACTCTCTACCCAGTCAGACACACACACACTTGCCAGGGCTGGGGTTTGAACACCTATCTAACTAGTTTATCACACTACAGCAGTATGCAGTCACAGGACTCACCACGACAATTACAGGGCAATCACTTCCCCAGATGTGTACTTCTAGGTAATCAACATCAGCAGCCTTGGCAAAGTAGTGTATTTGTATTGTATGGAGTGTGAGTAGCCTAAAAGGGATTGCTTTCTACTCAGTCAGACACACACACAATTGCCAGGGCTGGGGTTCGAACACCTACCTAACAAGTTTATCATACTACAGCAGTACACAGTTACATGACACACCATGGAGATGACTGGGTTATCAAGTTCCCAGAGGTGTACTTCTAGATGAGTGACATCAGCAGCCTTGGCAAAGTAGTGTATTTGTATTGTATGGAGTGTGAGTAGCCTAACAAGCATTGCTCTCTACCCAGTCAGACACACACAGACTCACTCTCAACTTCCAGGGCTGGGGTTGCACACACAGACTCACACAGTTGCCAGGGCTGGGGTTCAAACACCTACCTAACTAGTTTATCACACTACAGCAGTATGCAGTTACAGGACACGCCACAGCTATTATGGAGTTATCATGTTCCCAGAGGTGTGTACTTCTAGGTGAGTGACATAAGCAGTCTTGGCAAAGTAGTGTATTCTGTTGTATGGAGTGTGAGTAGCCTAAACAGGCATTGTTTTCTACACAATCAGACACACACACAGACACAGTTACCAGGGCTGGGGTTCAAACACCTACCTAACTAGTTTATCACACTACAGCAGCACACAGTTACAGGATGTGCCACGATGATTACAGGGCTATCATTTTCCCAGAGGTGTACTTCGAGATGAGTGACATCAGCAGCCTTGCCAAAGTTTAATATATGTATTGCATGGAGTGTGAGTAGCCTAGCAAGCATTTCACTCTACACAGTCAGAGGAAGACAGGCACACACACAAACACACACTCACACAATTGACAGGTCTGGGGTTAGTATTACTACCTAACTACTCTGTCACTACAGCAGTACACAGTCATGGGATGTGCCATGCATTTTACTGAGCTATAGCTCCCTCAATGGTGTAATTCACATTGGATGACCTCAACAGGCTTGACATACTACTGCTATGGGGAGGGCAGTGTGTGCATGGGCCATACCCCATTCATGTATGGGTTGACATGCCGCATGCGGGCACACACGGGGTCATAGGTCACAGTTGCATGTATACAGCTACTAGATGGCTGCTTCCTTGTACAGTCTTGTTGCACAGCTGGCACGTACACAACATAGTCTGTCATGCTGACAGGTACTGGTGGCTAGTATCCGCAGTGGCTTACATCTGCACCTCATGTGTTGTGGGTCCTTAAGCTATGTGCCAGTTAGGACAGGCCCGCATGTCTCCTTGTCACAGTCACCCTCTTCCACACATCTATGCCCATGTGCCTGTGGCTTATTATAGTGTGTTGTGCTTACATATTTGTCTGCATTCCTATCCACTGTGTGTGCAAGGCAGGAGTGGTGCATACTGACATGTGTTCACACTGAGAACTGCAACTTCCAGATATGTCATGGCCGCTGGTGTTTGCAGACATGGCCTTCATGTGTTTAAATGTGTGAGCATGCCTCATATGACTTCTCAGTATGTTTTTGACTGACATTGCCTTCATTCCTCTAAGTGTGTGAGCATGCCCAGTATGGCCATCTGTGTTGCATGTGTGGACCTCGTCCAGGTTCTTTGTACTGCAGTGCTGACCTTTTGTTCTACACCAATGGGTAGCATGCTGTGTCTGCAGGGTATCCATTGGTCATTTGCCACTGACTGTTGCTACATTTCTGCATAGTGGGGGGGGGGCACCTGACTTTCTACTGTTCTACACAGGAGTGAGGGGGGCACACCTGACTGTTACTTTGTATGTATGTTGGATGGGAGGGGGCGCACCTGACACTTGTACACATTTGCTAAGACTGTACTGGCAAGTCAGGTACTCCATTTCCATCTGTAGTCTTACCTATCCTGCTGGCTAGGGCTTACCAGTGTAGTACAGATCCTAGCTTTGTTTACCTACATATTAGTGTCTGACTTCCTAGCCTTCACAACTTACCTCCCACTGCCTGGCCTGCTGTGGTCTGTCTGTGTAGGCCTTGGGGAGGGTTAACTATAGGGCACATTCGGAGGCCATAGTACAGCATTTGTTTATGTTTGTCTTCACCTATCCTGCTGGCTGAGACTGTTGCTGGGTATGTGATCCTTCCTGACTGGTATGTGTAGTTCTTATGGACACCCCTGTCACTAAGGCCATTTCCTGCAGTGGGGTTTGTCACCCTGTGTAGTACTAGCTTCTGTGGTGACTCCAGTATGTGTTACAGATATCATGCTGCCACTATGGGTGTCTACTCTCTGCTGCCTTGACATCCGGCCACCCAATTCCCTTACATGTTCACATCCATACCATAGCTACAAGTAAAAATACATTCTACTCCTTTTGACAATTGGTAGGTTGATTGACTTACCTTGAGGGTGTGCCGGACTTGAGGATGATGATGGAGGGCTGCCTATGTCGGATGCACATAGTACACTCCCTATACATGGTTAGGCACAGGTAGCATCATGTTTGTCATCCCTTTTACTGTCTGTGCGAGATTGGAGAGAGGTGTCATTCCGTGGGGCCTTACTGTGTCAGTGCATATGCTATACGTTGCCTCTTTTCCAAAGGCCAGGGCATACTGGGCAAGCCCCCTTCTGCCTACTGGAGCAGGCTCAGGTTGTTCCTCCTCCAAGTCACTCTGTACCTGTACAGGTCTTGGCATTGGTGGGGGGCTGTGTGGCTGTGCCCCATGCTGTTCCTGCTGCAGCTGATTCCACAGGATCATATTGCGTAGCATAGCACATACCATTACAATTTGGGTACATGTAGCTGGTGAATACTGCAAGGCTACACCAGATGTATCCAGACACTGGTACCGTGGTCTGAGCATCCCAAACACATGCTCTATTATATGTCTGGCCTGTGCATGTGCATCATTATGGCATTGTTGTTCAGATGTATGTGCATTTCTGATGGATGTCATCAGCCACGGCTCCAGTGGGTTCCCAGCATCCCCCACTAGGTGACCGTAGGGGATGTCCACACTGGCAAATCTGTGGTACAGCTGCATAAGTTGCCATATGTGTGAATCGTCATAGCTTCCAGGGCAGCCAGCACACACATTCAGTATAATGCCCTGGGCATCACATATGACCTGGCAGTTGATGGATGGGATGCCCCTGAGGTTGATGTAGGCCCTACCCTGCTCACCGTGTGGTACTTTGATGCATACATGCATGCAGTCTATAGCACCCACTACTCCAGGGTAGTTAGCTATTTGGTGGAAGAGACGCATATTGCGGGTCAACACCTCCCATGTGTTGAGGAAATATAAGTGCTCACTGGCATGTGCTGACATGGCATCCAGGAATTGCTGGAATACTCTGGATGCTGATGCCTGTGAGATGCCCATGTTATTCCCAGTTGTAGTTTGGGAGGTACCTGTGGCTAGTATACCTAGGCCTACACATACCTTGGTATCCACTGGGATGGGTTCCCCTTGGCCAGTGTGGTGTGTTAGGTGTGGCCTGCACAGCTCAACGATTTGCTGTAGGAGGTCTCTGTCCACCCTATAGCGCTCCACTATCTCCAGCTCATGTAGCCCCTGGTTGGTTACCCTAGGTCTGTAGACTCTTCTCTGTCTCCTCACTGTGGGTTGTTCGACAGCATTGACATCCTCACCACCCTCAGCCTCTTGCACATTTTGTTCTATGTTGCCTGCTGCAGCCCTTCTCATTTTGTAGGTTTAGTTTTAAAATGTCCCCGCTTGTATACACTGGTGGTGTAGAGTGTGGAAAATCAAGGGGAGCAGGTGTTTGTTTGGTTTATAGTGGTGTTCTGGGCTGCACTGGTCTACTTCCTGTATGATTAGCTGATTCTGATACATCTGATACAACAGCTTGACTAGGTCTCCTTGATTAGCTTCCTACTGCTGTTTTTCCCTTCCCGTTGCCTCCTTGTTTAGGTCCATGTGCATGCCGCATGAATGGAGTGTACAAATGGGCACGGAGCTGCTTTTTCCTGGTTTAACTTCCTTTATCTTCCTGTACAACCCGGTGCACGGCATGCACACCTGCTTATACTTTGTAAAGAGTGCTAGGCAGGTTTAGGCACACCCCTAGCTTAGCTGTGCTACGCTAGGAGCAATCCCAAGCCACAGGTCTCCAATCTACTTACATTATGCCTAACACACACCCCCATGATGTCACCTACATCCTAGTCTTGCACCCAGCTATTTATACTCTTACACTCTTGGTACCTGCCTCACACCCTGGGAAAATCTGGGATTCACTAACCCTTCCCTCATTTGCATAGGATTGCCTGCTAATGCATAGTTACATGTCCCGCACTGAGCCTCCCCCCTTAACAACCATTACGCACTGGCCAGGTTGTCTTTTGACTGCCATTGACTTGCATGGCAGAATACTGATTTTAGTTAGTATGCTTATTTTAGGTTTATTTTATTAATTTCCCCCCGATCCCATTTGCGCGTCGCTGCCCTATGCTTAACCAGGCGAGATCGGCGAAGATAAAATTAAACATTGTTTATTTTGTTTCTTTTACATTTTGTAATGCCAATGGCCTTCTACTTGGACATTGGCATACTTCCTCAATGATATGCAGCCTTTATTTGGAGCTGTCATGGCTCCGTTTTGTAGATTGCTGAACTGTACTCAGTTACTAACCGAGTACATTTCTGCACACTGCACTCGTCCTGCATGGATGGCTGCCATCTTCCTGGATCGCATATTACCCTTATTTGCATGTTTTTCACCTGCAAATGAGGGTAATTTGCATACAGGAGTTCGGTCCATGCAAGATCAGCCTAAGAGTTCACGTGCACGTCCCGGGAGCTTGTTCCTGGATTGCACATCAGTCATATTGCTGAAAATAGCTCTTAAACTAATCCTACACACTATAATGGGCTTTGTAAATATGGGGGACAGTGTATTTTATCAGAAAAGCATGAGGTGCTATCAGAAGAACAACTAGAGATTCTTTAGGAAATAGTGGAGTGATCAACGACAGATGGAAAAGTGAAATAATTCCCCAACTTCAGAGGTTTTTCTGACACTGAGTTAGAAATGTTATCTTTTAAAATGCTACATAGAAAGAATGGGGTGAGTAAAAGTCAGAAAGGAAACAAATCAGTCATATTAACTTTTTTTAACAAAAAACATAATTATTCAGTTATCACTAATGACATAGGCAGTCATACATTTATATACATGAAAACACACCATACTGACATATTCTCATTTACAAACATTATACATCACATATAATCAGAATTATGTGCAGTCATTGTCAGTCGAACAGTACATAGCTCACTCAGTTCCTGCATTCTCTTAAACCTCATTCCCCCTCCAAAACATTGTTCTGCATGTATTGTTCCCACAATTCCCATTTTTTCTGTTATTAGTTCCTACCTTTTCCTAAAGATCCCACTTCCAGTTCTTTTATCTCAGTTACTACATTCAATACTTCTAATACAGTTGCTTTAGACTTTGATTTCCATTTTTGAGTAATTGCTTTTTTGGTAGCCACCAGAATTACACTCAACAAGGCCTTACTGTGTGCATGCAATTCAGATTCTGTATCACAGTTCAGAAAATCATTTCCTTAGTTACACCAATTTGCTCACCCACTATTTCTGATTGAGTAGTCTGCAGGGAATTTTTAAAGTCTTCCAACTCATTACACTCCCAGAAAATATGTTCCCAATTATCTCTTTCATTTCCATCATAGCTCCAACTTTTGCAATCTACCTGAGGAAAAATTCTTTCGAGTCTGCTGGGGGTATGTGTCGAGACCTTAATATTCAAAGCTACAGAAAAAAAAAATAATTCCTAAATAAACATTATAAACAAAGGCTTGAGGAAATCCATAATTTAAATAATATTTTGTAATAAGAAAGTGTAAAGAAAGAACAAAAGCGGTTTTACTTTGAGCAGCCATGTCAGCTCATATAGAATAAATACTGTAAGTCTATATCATTTTCAATGCATAGCTTAATAGCAATCCTAAATAAACAATGATAGCATATCCAGTTCCAGATCATCTGTGGCCCTAAGTGGGTACTGATTTGTTCCATATCAGATAACCTATGCATTTCATGTGTGTGGCTTATTATTTCATGTTTCCCAAACTAATCAAACTGAAAGACACAAGTAAATGTATGATTAATGTATTAAAGTCTATTTGAAGAAAGGAATAACTAATGCTATTATATCTCACAAAGGTCAACAATGAAAAAGTTAAGAATTTAGAAGACTGCTCTGTGATCAAGAATGCTGAAATATTATCCCAGCCTACATTATATTGTGCCCAATAGATAACAGAACACAACTTTCTAAACAGCAAATAATCTTCCAAGGAAAAAAAATTAGTAAAATCCATGAAAACTGACATCTTGCAATGTTGGAATATAAGAATGTTTTACTGCAGTGAGTTAGTCTCCGTTCATCTCAAATGTTGAAAGGAGAAGGTTGAAAAACAGATTACCAATTATCTGCTTCAGATACAGTGCTGATGCCAAAAAAAAAAAAAAAAACACTGGAAAGAAATCAGTAAAGACATAACTACTGCTATGAAAGGAATTGCAGGATATTTCCAGAATTACAGTTTGGAGACAAAGAAAGAATCAAGAAGCCATGGGGAACCTTGTAGCCCAAACATGAAGTTATTGGCACAGCAACTGAACCAAGATTCTGTATAGTTTTTTGAGACAGTGTAAGCTAGTAAAAGAAACTATGCACATTTGTGCCACACTTATGCACTAAAGTGAGTTTCAAGAAGAAGAGCAGTCAGTCCTGCTACAAGAAAACTAGAGACTGTGAAAGCTCAACTAGTCAGGAGAAGTAGAAAGAGAGAGCCTTAAGCTAATGTCAACAAGTGAATTTGTAGGACAGCAAAGCTGCCTCAAAAGCAAAACCACATGTCAATTGTAAACTGCCCTGTTAAATTCTCCAGATATGGTGAGCCAGTAATGCAGTCAAGCAGATGTGTAGTCTGTTTCACAGTCAATTAGAATAAGAATGCATCATACATTAAAAAAGACTGTTGATGTGTGCAGAAACATTTCCTTTTGACATAAATAGCCCATGGCATGCTGAGTATAATCTTAAGGATAATTGACAGTGATCATTGTACCATAATGCATGTTGCCATGTATAGACACAAACAATCAATACCACATTGAAGTAAAGTTATCTCTCCAGTCCATGTGCATTATTTAGCAAACTTCCTGGCATGGCTTGTATTGTTCCTACTTTTGCATCCAACTTCAACATTGTCATTGTTCATCTTGCCTTTTACGATGGTACAGCACCACCTGTGAATCATCCTTAGTTGTTAGTCTCATGTTGGCAGCAGAATTGTAGCTATAATACTATTTCAACTGTTTCTTGCTACTCTTCTGGATTCCACTGCCATTGCTTTCTACAATCCACTCTTTTCCAATGTTCCAGATCTTCTAAGTATTTTTTGTCTTTATTATGACCATGTTTATCTTTTTTCCTCCTTTTCATTCCTATTCCTATCATAGATATTCTCAGGGGAGACAACCTTCTTGCTTCCCCTGCCATTCGCTTCTTTACTCATTTCCCTTTCTTATTATAGTATAAGTTCTTCTGTTTCTCTCCTCTGTATTCACCATATCCCTGCTTTCTCTCTCATCTTTTCTAACTCACCACTTTTCCTTATTCTCAGTCCTCCTTCATTTCCTCTCCATTTCTTGGCCTAACTCCTACCTTATGCTCCTACCTTATGTCTCCTATCTGGATTTTATTATCTTTTCTTTTATTATTCATTTATTCCTTCTCGCCCCATTTCACCTGTCTCTTCCTCTCAGCCATCAATGTTTACTGTGTAATGTAACTCTTACAAAGTGTAGTGCTCCTTTCCCGAGTTGCTCCTTCATACCTGTGTCCTCTTTGCTTCACCCCCTTGAAGCCCATCCCCATCGCCTTTTCATTTAAATCCATCACACAGAGTTTGTATTTCTTTCTGTATGTATTCCATTTTGACCACTGGAATGTGTCTCAGTGTATACCATACTTTAGGGTTTATCAATAGTATCATGTTTATTCTACATATAAATTTGATTGCCTTCTCTTTCCAGTGTCTGAGTCCCCCTTCTATCTTTGTGCTTACCTTCTAAATCTTCCTGTTGGTACCTCTCATACCGCCAGCCTTAAAAACCTTGTCCCTCATTTCAGTACTAACCTTTCTTACTCTTCCCTTTCCCTTTTGTCCATGCAGACTCACCATCCCAATTTTCTTTACATTGAACTCTAGTCCAGCAGCTACATGAAGCTACTAAAAGCTGCCTAAGGACTATCTCTAGCACCCAAGCTATATTCTCCATAATCAGGAAGGACTGTATTAGTCTGCAAATAGATTAAAGACTACCTTTCATCAATATTTTTTCTATACATTCAAGTCTACTCAGTCTCCTTGATTACACATCCATAACAATGATAAAAAAAAAAAAAAAACACTTGTTGAAAGTGAGCACTCCTCCCTCCCTTTCTTTTTAGTCTGACTATGCTTGCTGGTTGCTCATTAACTGGCAATCACATGATTTGAGTACGTTACTGTAGCCTGTCCCACAGAACTGTCTGCTTTTCAATACCTTCTTAGGCTTGCGTTATACATATCCAATGGATATTGTATAATATCCTTCTAATAGTGAACAGTTTCACTCCTGTTGTTTACTTTCCAATTTCTTCACATTTTCTATAAACATTTGTAAAATTAATCAGTCAGCAATTGACATTCTGCCTTATATGAAGTCCATTCAACCTGTTTGAATGTACCTAGGGAGATTTTTTTTTTCTGTCCAATGTGGAAAGTATTTTGACAATGTCTTGGCATATACTAATGAAATCAGAGTTAATCCCCTGGGTATATCATTTCTAAATTTTCCTTTGGCAGAACATTACTACTCTTGCTCTGGACATTGTGTTTGCTCTTCTTCCATCTTATTGGCACCTACTAGACAGCCTTGTGAGCTCCAGTTTTAACCCATCCCCCTAAAATCTTATTAACATTGTATCAGGTATCCATCCAGTTCTACTTCTCCCCACACATGCATTTTCAGCATTCTAATTGCCTGGTTCCATCGCTTGCCTCTTTTATAGTTGTTTCTTCATTCACTTATTCTCTCTCTCTCGCTCTCTCTCTGCAGCTACTCTTTTTCCACTTCTACTTTTAATCCTAATATTCCTCATCTTTTTGTCTTGTCACACATATTTAGACAACAATTTCAATTTGAGATGTGGATTGTATAAGAATAATTTCAGTTTGAGATGTGGATTGTATAATTTTAATTTGAGATGTGGATTATATGAGTACTTTCAATTTGAGATGTGGATTGTATAGTTTCAGTTTGAGGTGGTGACTGTATGCAATTCGCTCACACATGCTGCATTTAGACCACAAGTTGATAAATACTGTCGCACGTATTTCACAGTTAATGACTGTATGCAATTCACTCACACATGCTGCATTCAGACCACAAGTTGATAAATACTGTCGCACGTATTTCACAGTTAATTATTATCATTCTACTTTGGTTCTTCGATTACTTTTGTACTTTAAATGTCATAGTTTGTAGAGTCTGTGGATAAATATTATTAAATATGACTACACTTCTTTCACAAAAACACCTGTACAGCTCCAAACACAAATATAGGTCTTGTTACTGAATATGTTAGGCTGTAGGAATAACTGAAACATTAGAAGCAGAATAATAAAGTAACATAGTGTATTCAGTTTAGTGAGAGAGTTAAGGTTATAATTATCATGATCTATGGCTCTCTCAACAAATATGTTAATGGCAGAATACTCCCAAATCAAAGTATATATATATATTTTTTTTCATTGTAAAGTATTTGGACTCTGTCTAAAATAATCTAATAGAAGCTTTGATCAATGTTTATTATTACATGTGGATGGTTAGTGTAGAACTTTTATGAGAAATATCATTAATTAAGAGGTCGTATAAGTCTGATTATAGGAAAGATCATTCTTATCATAGTGATACCAAAACATCACATTGCAGTTACAGACATACCTCTCAACTTCTTAGTGCTAAAAATCTGGACAAAGCCTGACAAAATAGAGGGACAAAGGCCCAAAAATAGGGACATATTTTAAATATTGCTCTTATAAACTTTGAAAGTTGCTAGAAAAACAGGGTTTGTGTTACCATGAATTTCTATGAATGATTTCAAGTCAAAAACTCAAATGTATGTCATTACTTAGCTTTGATGATAGGAAATACTTATATAATATTTATAGTCATAAATAAATATAAGCTCAGCCATGCTCTCATATTCATTTTCATATCTGCATTTTAAATCAGTCACTCTAGCCACCCCACCAACGACTAATCTGAGAACATTTAAACTTATGTCTATTTCAAGACTACATATTTTCTCTTTACTTAATCTACTTATTTATTTATTGTATTATTTATTGGCATTTGTTTACCAGGAAAGTCCACTAGGCCGAAAGGACCCATTTTCAGTGGAGACCCGGGGAGAAATCTTCTGCAAGGCAGTTAGTGTAATGGTACATATTATTCAAAATGGATAGCACATGCAAGCAGTGTTAGCAAATGGAATGATATTAAGCAATCAACAGAGTAGAAAAGATATACATACATAGTATGTACAGATAACACAGTTTAAGGGTACATACTAAGCAAGTAAACTTATTGTTATACATTTTTAGTGAGAAGCAATCATATACAATATTTACAAGGTAATCCAGGAGTTGCAGCCAGCATAAATGGTGCAGGGAAGAGTGAAATTGATTTATTGACAGATGGTTAGGCAACACTAGATAGTAACTATTAGAAGAATCATAAGGTCAGTACGGCTTAGGGTGTGGGTATCTGGTTATAGATGGATGGGAATTAGGACATCTACACTGCGGTGGTGGTGCTGCAGTAGCGTTGTTGCCTCACAGCAAGATGTTGTCCTGTTTGATTCTCAGCTAGAGCGTCTTCTGTATGGAGACATGCATGAATGGGCGTACCTTCATTGAAGGTTGTGCGTCAGGGCTGGCAACTCGGCACTTAAAAATCTACTGCCAGTCATTAGCAGACTGGGGTTCCGCTGTGGCGACCCCTAACCAGGAAAAGCTGAAAGACACAACAACAACAACAACAATGCCAAAGGGTGGAGAGGTGTTGGTTCAGTGATTTGTTTTGAAGGAGAAGATATTGGTGGAGGTTCTGATAGCTATTGGGAGAGAATTCAATATCTTGGCAGCAGGAATGGAAAAAACATGTCACCAGTCGGGAGTTTTGGTTTGTCTACTTAAAGGAGTTGACTTTTGGATCTGAGTAGCCTATTTGGGTGGTAGTGGGTTAAAACGGATGATAGGGCTGGACAGTCTGAGAGTTTGTAAATGATTTTATGTGTTGCGGTTAACTCTAAATAAATTAGATAATTTGGAAGTTCAAGCCAGTTAAGTGTTTGTAGGAAGATGCAGTAGTGGGAAGAGTGTTTTTTGTGGGTTGCTAACTTAGCGACCATATTATAGTAGGACTTGAGCTTGGTTTCTAAGGAGGACTGGATGTCGGTAAGGAGAGGAGCTCCATACAGAAGACATGGAAGGAGAAAGATTGTGGTGAGAGTAGGCATAGTAGAGCAGTTAAGAAAGTGTTTGTGCCTGTAGAGGGTGCCTAGTTTTTGTTTTGTTTTGCTTTTTTTTTAATATGATTGTGGATGTGGAGGTTGAATGTCAGGGTTTCATCAAGAATAACACCTAGTAATTTAAGTGTGTTTACTTCTTGCATTCCCATTTTCACATCACCGTTTCTTTCCTACCCGCATCAATGGCATCATCTCTAAATACTGCTCAGGTTCACAAACCCACATAAACTCCAAAGTCAGGGTCTCTGTCATGTGGAGTTCGACAGCATAAGCTCTTCAATAAGTTTTGATTCCCTGATGCAATAAGTGGGTATAAAATAGCCATCATCATCATATTCATCATGCTACTGCACAAGTCTTTTGTAACGTCTCATTTACTTTCGAAGCTAATGCATCTGTTGACACTGACCCAAGCTGGTTACTAACTAAACTTCCAGTCAAGTTGTCACAGCATCGATACCTGGCTATATCCTATCTGCCACTTCCTGCTTCACTCCACAAGTTTAAAAAAATACTCCAGTCCATACTTTCCTACATTAAACTAAATAAACAAATAATCATACTGGCTGACTTTAACCTAAACCTTCTTAGCCCAGAAAAGCATGATTTAACTGAATTTGTTGCAGATCTGTAGATCTCAGCCTAGTCCAACTATGGCACATCTCTACTAGACCCGACCCAAATTTAATCACAATTCACTTCTTGACCTCTTTATCACAACCCATCCAGATGGTATCGCCTCTCTCCAATCACCCATTCACTTTTAGTGATTATTTCTACTTCACATTCTCTCTACAAAATCTATAAGATAAATACCAACCCAGACTAATTTCTTTCAGACATAAGCCCTCTCACAAAATCCCCATTCTACACTCTTAACTTGCTAGTATTGATCAGTCCCCTATAGTTTCCTTTTCTGATGCTAACATTTCTGACAGTAAAGTAAAAGAATTACTGCATTGTCTTCAGGACTCCCACTTCCTAGTTATTTCAAGGATATGAAAACCTCACAAAACTGAATGACTCACCAAAGAGCTTAAATCCCTTATGAAAGTACATAAAAAAGCCTGGGAGATTTGGAAACAGAACCGCATCCCCAACAGCAGGTCGATATTGAATCAGTGAATGCTTAAAAAAGCGAACGTTGATTTATCAACCTCATGTAAGTGAAAGCTTACAATCCTGAACTCTTGGAACAGAGATTTTTTCCCAGGGAAAAAAATTGTTGTTCCACAAAAAAATAAAAATAAAAATAAAAACTGCAAAATATTACATAAAGTGGGGGGATTTGCCCACCCGCAACCCCCAATGTGGGGGGGCTGTGCCCCTCACATCCACTCTACTTAAATATACCAACTCTGAGATTGCACTACAGTGAGGAAAATGCCAAAGTAACAGGCGGCCAAACTTTTATGCAATTTTGCTATTTTGCTGTTTTGTGCCTTCAAGTTTGATCAAGATGCATTCGAAGGATTCATCTTCAGTTATATAATGGAAACCCTCAATAACCATGGCCATTATAAAATTAAGAGGAACATGGCCAAACAGATCACCAGTAGACTCAAAATCAAAAACCTACAATCTAAACAAAATTCCCTTCTTCGTTCCCAAAAGATTTCTGGCCAGAAGTCAACAAACTAATTGGAAGATCCTCCCCAAATGAACTATCCAGTCTAAGGTAAATACCCCACCCACCTGGTAATATTACACCTACAGACTTCCTCAAAGAATTCTCAACCCTTATCAAATCCTCACCTACCCACAATGCTGCCACACAGCAAGGATGGCCTAACCCCCCCCCCCCCAATTTCATTCTACCTTTTTAATTCTCAAACATTACCTCTAAGCAAATGGTAACCCTTTTTGAACAGATCTGTATGGATTCACCATCAGGCCCTGACAATATCTGCCCATGGTTCTTCTACCACTGCAGAAATTTCATTACAGCCCCTCTTAAGCATACTTACATTTGCTGCACCACTAATACTATGTCAAATATTTGGAAACCTTTTTTGTCAGATCAGAACCAAAAGGAACAAAACACTCTACTTGCAGTCACTTCTACCCCATTTACATCCTACCCACCTTTGATAAAAGTCTTGAAAAAAATCATATGCAGCCAACTTACCCTTACCTACAAAAATACCACATGTTCTCCATCAAACAGCAGGGATTCTGGGCTGGTTGGAGTACAATTACTGTGTGGATGCTGACTGATAATCTCTTAACAAGTATTGATAATCTTACTTAAGCTTTGTTCATTGACTTAACCCATGCCTTCAACATGATCAGCCATCCAATCCTACTTATCCATTTGCAAAACATTGGTATCAGCCCTGCTGTCACTGAAAGGTTTAAAGACTTTTTATCCAACAAATTATTCCAAGAAAAGATATGAGCTAGTTTTTACAATTGTTCCCTTATTTACATTGGAGTCCCACAACTTTCCATTCTAACACTTCTTTTATTCTCAGTCTTTATCAACAAACTCCCACTAGACTTACCCTGCTTATTTATTTATTTATGTATGTATGTATGTATGTATGTATGTATGTATGTATGTATGTATGTATGCATGTACGTATGTACATATTTGTATTTGTTGACTGGTATAGCCGGACTGGGAAAGTCAAGCCCATTTCCAGCAATGGCCTATAGAGAAAAGCTGTGTCTAATTATAATATGCATATATATATATATATATATATATATATATATATATATATATATATATATATATATACACAAACACACACACACACACACACACACACACACAGACATATACAAATATATATATATATATATATATATATATATATATATATATATATATATATATATACGTGTGTTCATATACATATATATATATATATATATATATCTCTCTACATACATACAATTTACAAACATAATTATTCCCCCGGATTCACTAATCTTCTGTGCAGGACTAGTCTAGTCCTGCACAGAAGTGGCCATTTAGGAGGAGGACAGCAGCGCGCCAAGCATATTAATGAAGGCACGCTGCCTGATCTCCTAATCCTACATGGAGCATGGATGAGTGCAGGGGACGTGTCTGAGAGCAGCACTCTCAGAATAAACATGCCCCTGCAAAGTAGAAGCGCAGAAACTGTAAATAAATGAGCGGGACAGCTCATAGGTGTCCGCATATCCCCACCAACAGTCCCCCATGTGTACAACAGCAACAGGACATAAAAATAAAAAGAAGTAACCCTTGTGATTAATTTTAAACTCCGAGTACAGCTAACTGTAGGTGCGTGGGTTTCTCCATCACTTAGCTACAGTTAAAGCAGCTTAAAAGGCTGAAGAGGATAACAAGGAAGATATATGCAAATGAAACAGCACAGCAGTGGTGTAGTTGTCAGAGCATCTGCCTAACGAGCTGGCATTCCCAGTTCAAATCCCACTGCAGCACATACCCTTTTCCATGTGAAATCCATATATGAACATTTATTTACATTTTATTGCTATATAACCTACTAAATAACATTTAAATGTGAACTGGAGTACTGCATTAAATGCACATGTGAAGAGTCAGTACCGTAATGAATAAGTCAGCAGTAAGCAGGCGTAAGCACAGATAAGCAGTCGCAAGCATATGTAAGCACTAGTAAGCATGTGCAAGTGCGTTTTGGCAGAGTGAAGCACCACCGACACAGATTAAGCAAAGGAGAAGCTAACTGCATGTAAGACACTGTGACCAGAAGTCAGCAGTGCTTACCTCTGTGCAAAGCCGCTTACAACCACTTGAAAGTGCTTTAAGCACACCGTATCCAATGGCCAGTGTTCTGCCCAGCAACAAAACAAACAGCTTCTACAAGGCTGGAACCCAGGACCATGCACACCATACACGAAATGATGTACCACTAAACCATGTCATATATGCAGAAATTTTATGTTGTCATAAACATAACCCCAGCGCAGTCATGCAACAGTACAGATAAAGTATACCTACAGCTAGACGGGTGTGTGTCTGCAAATATATCACTATCTAAACGGATACAACATATCTATAGATGTAGTCACACATATATAAATATATGTATAAATATCCAGAGATATATACATATATATACAAATATATGAACAGATATACATGCAAATGCCGACAACTACACATATATATGTCAACATCTATATGCTACATATACACATCAAGTAACATATGTACGCAGATATATGTCTCCGTAGGTATATTCCGACATAGTTTGACATATGTAAGCAAATATATATATAGCTATGTACATATATATATATATATATATATATATATATATATATATATATATATATATATATGTACCCACAAAGGTATATATGACCAGACATCTGTAGATACCAATGGTAGATGAACAGAAACATATATGTCCACATGCACCATCCAACGGGCCTGAGAGGCCCCAAACAATATACTTCATGAACAAATTTGCATACCCCCGCCCAGCCAAACACGTCCGCCCTGAGATACACTACCAAGCTCATAGTATTGTACGTCTGTCATTGAACTAGAGAATTAAATCAGCCCTCTGTCATGTGTCACATGTCAACATCACATACCCCTCTCCTCCACCCACTAGGCGGGCCGAGCAGTACAGACCCATCCAACCCAGGTCATCCCCAACCCATACATGCATAACCCACAGTCCTGCTTCCCCCCCACCCGCAGGACACACGCAGTCACCACCCCTACCCTGGTTATCGGCCCATAGCTACCACACCACCACACATTGTTCACCCGCTAAGGACCCATCCCGTATGATGTCCTGACCCATGTTTTCTAGGTGTGGCACACACCGAAGACCATGCACATAGCCAGGGGTACCTATGTAACCCTGGGTGTAAACGAAAGTTGAATACCCAATGTTTAGGTTGTCCCACATGGGACAAATGTATTCCTGGTACTAACAATAGATGTCACGTGTGACACTGTGCACACCAACGGATTTAGTTGTAGGTATCGTAAAGCATACGTGGCACACAATGTTGCCCGGTATGCACAAGAAACACAGTATCCATGAATACCAGTCAACATTACCGGATATGCAGCTAATGATCTAGAGGTACATGTGTTAGTATAAATACCCATAACTAAATAGATATATACCGCCCCCTCTCTGTAGTACAAATGTATACATACATAGATAGACATATAAATAAATATACATATATACATATGCAGACACCCATACATCTACATGTTGTTAGATATATATATATATATATATATATATATATATATATATATATATAGCAATATATATATATATATATATATATATATATATATATATATATATATATATATATATATATATATATATATATATATATATATATATATATATATATATATATATATATATATATATATATATATATATGTGTAAGCAGACATATACATATACATATATATAAATATATATATATATATATATACATATATATATGTGTGTGCGTGTGTGTGTGTGTGTGTGTGTGTGTGTGTGTGTGTGTGTGTGTGTGTGTGTGTGTGTGTGTGTGTGTGTGTGTAGATATACACAGATTATAGATTCATAGGTTCATAGGTTGGTACTAGGCTATCTGCTCGAGGGCATTTATAAGCCTAGCCAGAGTGTGTCAGCTTTCGCCACCCCATTGATTAATTAACTGAGTCTCTGTCAAGAAGAGCCAAAGAAGTGATCTCAGGGGTGTATTTTCTGTTACCCATCCACTTGTCAAGGTTTCTCTTGAAGAGTGTTAGTGAGGGGCTCTGCCTAATGTAGTTAGGCATTTTGTTCCAAAGCATGGGGAGTCTCTGTGACAGGAATCTATCCCTCCAGCATGTTCTATTTATTGTTGTGGAGAGGTTTAGCTCAATAGAGCAAGTGGCTCACAGTTACTTGGATTTCTTTAGGTGGAGCATGTCCATCAATTCTGAGTTGGACTTGGTTTTGTAAGTCAGGCAGAGATCACCTCTGAGAAATCGATATGCCACTGGCTACAGCTGGAGTTTTTCCAGTCGGGCAGCATAGGACATATGTTTCAGGCCAGTAATCCTCTTGGTGAGGTACTTTGTGGTCTTTCCAGCTGTTGGAAGTGTCTTGTGAGGTACATCTGAAATGGGGCATTGTACTTTATGATGGGTCTGATGAGTGATGAGTAGAGGGGCACTATAACCTCTTTATTTCTAGATGTGAACCCTTTAGTAATTAGATGGGCTACATAGAAGGATTTCCTAACTATGTTGTCAATATGATTGTCAAAGGAGAGATTACTATCTACCTGGGTCCCCAGATCTCTTATTACCTCTTCTGTATTAAGGGTGCTGCCTCCTATGTGGTAATTCATGGGTGTTTTTCCCAAACAGGATGCCTATGCATTTTTTGGTATTTAGTTTGAGACCATGACTTTGACACCAGGTGTCCATCTCAGTAAGGCCCTTTTGGAGAATGTCCATGTCAGCCAGAGAGTCAATTATGGCTCCCAGTTTGCAGTCATTGGCGAACTTGGTTAGCCATAGTCCTCCTGTGTTTGCCTGTACTGATGAGAAGTATATGCTGAATAGTAGTGGTCCCAGGACCGAGCCTTCTGGGACACCACTTGTGACTGGTTTAGAGTCGGATCTGGAGCCCGCTATTCTTACCGTGTGAGTTCTGTCTGTAAGCCAGTTGACAACCCATCTCGTGATGTAGGGGTTTATGTTCAGGCTGGTGAGTTTCTCTATAATTCCCAAGTGGAGAATGGTGTCAAAAGCCTTGGCAAGGTGAAGATAGGCTGTGTGAACTACCTTCCCTTCATCTATGGCCTTGGTGACTGTCTCAAAGAAGTCAACCAGGTTTTGTAGGCAGGATCCGCCCTTAACAAAGCTGAACTGGGTCGGGTCAAGTGTTTGGAGGTTCCCAATGTCTTTGTTAATGAGTTCCATTATGATGCGCTCCCTAGCCTTGCAGACCAGGCTAGTCAGGCTTATGGGGTGATAGTTACCAGGGTCAGTTGTGGCCCCTCCTTTGTGAAGTGAAATAACCATTGTTGTGCACCATTTTATGGGCACATAGCCAGTGGAGAGGCTGAGGTTGAACAGTGTGTTTAGGTGGGTGGGGGGGGTTAGTTCATTCTGTAGCTCGTGCAAGATGCAGTCTGGGACACCATCTGGCCCCACTGATGCTGTGCTTTTGACTTTTAAAAGGGCTGTTTTCACCTGTGCATCTGTGATTTCCAGGACACTACACTTTTCCAGTATTGTTGCGGGCCCATTTGGGGGTGAGAGGGGGGTGAAGTTTGCACTCAATCTATCTGCCAGAATGTTGACAATGTCAGTGGGTTCAGTATATTTTGTGCTATTTTGCACTAGCTCAGAGCATATCAGCAAGTTGCCACTTAGATTCTTGACATAGCTAAAGAAGGCTTTGTGGTTATCTTTCGAATCCTTGGCTATATATAGCTATGATAAGATACAGCACTTAAGAATGCTATATGTTCACAGGCCATACCAATGGAGGCGAGGGCCCCAAGCAAGAAACGTGCAACATGTATTATGAACCACCCCCCCCAGCTGGACAGAGGAAACATACAAACAAACCCACAAACAATGTAAACAATCCACTGCTCTCCAGACCACAGGCAGGATACAACCGGGGTGGGCACACAGTTGACCAGAGAAGTCTAATCTTGGAACAGAGACAGAAGCTTCCTTTGTGGGACACCCCAAAAATTGTCTTGTTATAGGAAGAAGCCTGTGCGATGACCTATCAAGGTGGGGCATGTACATATCTGGACTACAAGGGTGGGAAAGCCTGATGACCCATGGGTCGAGACAACGTATGAGATGGGTCCCCTGAAGTGGAGAGTGGGCAGCGTGTGGTGGTGTGTTTAGACTCGACCTGCACCCAGAGTAAGGATGAGTGCTGTAGAGGAGGTGTGGGTGGAGGAACTATGGGTATGTAGTTATGAGTCTAGGCATGCAGGTGTTTGCTGGATTGGGTCTATTCGGACCACCCCAGGGATGTAAGCAATAGTGTTCATCGGGCAGAGATGCCACCTAATGGGCAGCCACTCCCGCTACAAGTCCCACTGCAGCACAGTCTATTTTACATGGCAAAGAACGGTATAACCAGATGTAGATGTAAATATGTAGAGGTATGTGTGTATATATATACCCATAACTACATGAAGACACACCTCTCCCTCTCTGTGGTACAAATGTATACATACATAGATAGACATATATATAAATGCCCATATATAAATGTATACATCTGCAGACACCCATACACCCATATGTCATTAGATACATATGTACAGCAATATATATATATATATATATATATATATATATATATATATATATATACATACAAATACAGATATATAAAACACAGACAACAAAATAACCGACACGACAAAACCGAAAGAAAGTGAAAGTTCAAAAACACGAAAATTCACATGCCTGACAAACCATAATCCCGACAATCAACAAAACAAATACCTTTCCCGAAAAACACACACACAACACAAGCACACCAAAAACTTTACAAACCTACACTAAACCTTACATACACAACTATCTATGCACTAACCATAACCCAACCCTAACCCTAAGGTCCATCACTATCGCACACTTACCTTACCCGCACCCTAACCCTAACTCACTTAATCTGCCCCTAACTCTTAAGTCTGTCACTATCACACACTTACCTTATCTGCACCCTAACCCTAACTCATTTAATTTGCCCCTAACCCTCAAGTCTATCACTATTGCACACTTACCTTACCCTACACCCTAACACCAACTCACTTAACCCGCCTCTAAACCTAAAGTCTGTCACTATCGCACACTAACCTGACCTGCACCCTAACCTAATGTCAGTCACTATCACACACTTACCTTACCCACACCCTGACCCTAAGTCCATCCCTATCACACACTTACCTTAACATGTTGGTGTTCTCAGCATTGGGATTCTCAACTTTCGATCATCTCCGTTGTTGATCTTCCGTTGTCGGTGTTCTTGTTGTCGGCGCTGTGGACTTTCAGCATTTTCAGGTAGACCCATATATATATATATATATATATATATATATATATATATATATATATATATGTGTGTGTGTGTGTGTGTGTGTGTGTGTGTGTGTGTGTGTGTGTGTGTGTGTGTGTGTGTGTGTCTGTAAATATACACACATATATCTATAGCTAGGATATGATACAGCAGTTAAGAATTACATATGTTCAGAGGCCGTGCCAATGGGGGTGAGGGGCCCAATCAACAAACATGTAACACGTAACATCAACCCCCCCCCCCCCAGCTAGACAGGTAACACATACAAACACACCACTGCTTCCCAGACTACAGGCAGGATACTACCAGTGGGAGAGACCCACCAAGTCTAATCTTGAAACAAAGACAGGAATGTCCCTTGCGGGACAACTCAAAAATGTTATGGTTATTCGGGCTTCCAGCCATTAGACAGATAACCTATGGCAGGGTACCCATGTTCCTGGACTACAAGGCTGGGGAAGCCTGAAGACCCATGGGGCAAGACAACGTACGTGATGGGTCCTGAAAAGTGGAGAGTGGGCAGTGTGTAGTGGTGTGTTTAGACCCGACCTGTACCCGGAGTAAGGAAGACTGCTGAAGCGGATGTGAGGTTTGGGAACTATGGGTATGAAATTATGGGCCTAGCTGTGCAGGTGTTGGCTAAATTGGTTCTATGTGGACCACCCCAGGGATGTAAGCAATAGTGTGCATTGGTTCGAGCTGACACCTAATGAGCAGCCATGCCCGGTATGAATCCCACTGCAGCAAAGTCTAGTTTACATGGCAAAGGACGGTATAACCAGATGTGTTGTTGCAAACCCACTAAATGACACCAAAGAACACATGGTCACAACACCCCACTGTAGGCATATAAGCCAAACTAATTGGCATCACAATGTATTATTGCTGTCCAGTCCTCTCAACTGTCCCTGATCTTCAGGGATGTCCCTTATGTAGACTCCGATTGTAGGTCTGTCCCTCTTAATCCCTCTTAAAACTGGTGACTGCTGAAGAAAAGGTGGTGAATTGCCCTTAATAAATAATGATAGTAATTCATAGGTATAGATGTTTTAATTCAGAAAAATCTATATTAATCCACATTCTCTTATTCTGCAAATGTTTCAGGTTAATAGTACAAATATTTAAAAAATGTCCCCGATTGTCCCTGATTAGTTCAGGATTTGTCCCTGATTCTGTTGAGATTTGTCTCTGATCAGTTGAGAGCTATGTTGCTGGTCTCACCCCCACCAAGGGGTGTGATAGTCCAGACCTAACCCCAAATGCAGGGTATATACACAGCTGTCGCTGTAGAAGAAATGGCCAGCTGTGAGCCTTCCTGTCAGCCGTCCTGCACATCCCTGGACCCGTCTGCACTATCAGCCCCTCTGTGTGTCCTAATAACACCACTTACCTATCGAACCCTGATGCATTTGTAGTAATGCTCACAGTCACAGGTAGGTGACACCCTCCACACAACTATATTTGCAGAATTTGGAACATCCAACCCAGGTGTATTACCGCAGCTGTCTCAAACTAAACATGTAAATAACACATGAAGGAAAAACCCAAGCACACTTGGATAATTACCTGGCAAAGTCTGCCAGCCCCCAACACTCCAGATCCCTACACCAACTACTGACACTGACACCTCCATTCCTGCATCGCATACATATCCCAACACCCTGCAAACCTGCACTACTCCTCCCCCACCAATCAGTCGAACAGCCTACTATACAGTTAAAATGCCCCCCCCTCCACCTACCCACCTACACCTCCACTATTCACATCTACTCTACAACACAGGTATGGCATAACTAAACCAAACCCAAATACCTGAGTGTAGGCTAACCAGAAATGCTAAACTGGAATTCCACTTAACCTTACACTGACCTTCATGAACAGTCATACCTAACATGTACACCTGACTTAAGCATGTATAATACCGACATGTACATGAAGTATCACGGGGGTATGCAACAGAAAGCAGGAGTACACCTGTGTGGGTGGTGGCAAGCAATGCCCACACTGGTTAAGCAATGTGGAGGCCAACCCAGTGTAAGACACCATAACTAGAGGTCAGTAGGTCTGAGTCTAGCACACACCAGCACGTACCCGCCTACACTTCCCTCGCAGTGCCTTAGGCATGCTGTAGCCCACAGCCCTTGTAGTGGCCAGTAACAACATAATCAAAACTCCCAGTTCCCCACCCTGCACACTATAGTCCAAGTGAGTTACCACAAAGGCAAGGCAAATATACAATCAGCTGCTGTTATCATAAACATATCATCTGGCACAGTCAGTCAACAGTATAGGAAATGTATGTAAGTATGCACATTAATACCAGCAAACATGTGCACAGTGCTCAGTCACAGTATTCCGAGCAGTCTATGAGTACCAATGAACACTGCCTGTCCATGCATACTGTGATAACAGTAGTCTCATATAATAATGGAAAACGAGCCACAGCATGGGGGCGTGTTTCATCCGCTGAAGTGGGAGATGAGGCTGGTCTGGTGTGTGAGCAATCCACTGCATCTGAAAACCCTGTCAGGATGCTACCAGTGGAAAAAACAGTGTAGGCCAGCAAAGTGTACTTGTGACACACAACAACAGATCCGTCCCTGCTGGGACGCACCAGACATTATGGGTTACGATAATGTTTCCACCAGTATTGAAGGTGGATGAGGGGAAGGATCAAATGTACATGGACTAAACTGATGAAGGGTTTGCAGAAGGTTGCATTGAGACAGTAATATGGAGGAATACCAAGACGTGCAGAGAGGGAAACGTGTGGAGGTGTGGTATGTCAGGGCTAGCAACTGCAGAATGGATGGATGCTATGTACGTGGAGCTCGGGGCCCGGAGAAAGGTAGCATGGGTATGACATTAAGGTAGAAATATGCAAATTACATAGAGCTGCAATACTGTAGTGGGCAGAGCATCCGCCTACCTCGCACACATTCTTGGTTTGGGTCCCACTGCACCACATTCTGTTTCTCACGTGAAATCAGTATAACAAAATAGTTTTGCTTTGTAACCTACTAAATGACATTTACATTTGAACAGGAGTACGGAATTACACATAGCCCACTCACTATTCAAAGGACATGAGACAACACACAGATATGTATACACAGACAACTTGTAATGGTGTACTTTATAATAATGTATGCCATTACCGACAGCACATAGATTTGCATTTATGTAATCAGTGAGGAAAGCAAGGACCACACAGAAAAGTAGATGCAGACAGTGCATATATATAACATACTATGCTGTCCAGGACAGGCCTGTCAATTCGTACAACTGTGGACAAAGGATTTGCCATCAAGATAGGTAACAATAAACAATAACAGATGTAGTCCAGCAGCCATCAGTTACACCCTGTAGTCAAGGCCTAGGGGGACATTTATTGCCTGTGAGGTTTATGCATCTGTCACATGTATGGACCCTGACCAACAAATGTCGTGCAAGTCCATGATATGACTGGGATGATAGCAGGAATACCAGCAGTATATTATGATAGGCCAATACCGAACAACCCCTAACCATATCACAGCAGGACAATGCCAGCCATATATGTGGAAGACAGAGCCAGGAACACAGGGCCATACCTGTAATATTGCTGTTACACACCCTGCACAGTGCTGGTGTTACAGGATTCGATGCAACATACCCTTATCCAAGAATAACACATCAGGAACAGAACTGAAAGTAGCCATGCACTGATAGCATGCAACAGACAGATTGATGGGAATATATCTAGGGCAAGCCCTGTATAGTGCACAGGCAAAAACAAACAGACAATCCACTGGCCATCATGTGGATAGGCCCACTGTAGAGACCTATGCAGACAGACTGCATTCCATCCGAAACTACTATGTACATGCAAACACTGCAAGACCAGCAATATACAAAGCACATAACACCACTCACTCTGTCTGTAGATATGGAACAACCTAAGATTGTGTAGTTGTCCTGTGTCTGCAAGCTCTGCTGTAATAGGTACTGCAACCTGCCATCTGAAACACTGCTGTCCACATACAGGAAGGATGTCCTCCATACTGGAAAGGTGAAGGGACAATGCCCACAAGAGTAAGCATTTTATAGTACTGGGTTGCCATGACGATGGTTAACAGAATCACTACATACCTCTCAAGTGTACCTCATTATGAGGAATGTACCTCATTTGAGGCGTTCAAAAGTTAATGTTCCTCAAAGTTCCACATTGAAAGGGTCTGTAACACATTCAGTGTTAGGAATTTTTTAAGTGAAATCCATGGTAAATAGAAATAAATCATATTAATTCACTAAAAGATCTTTATAAGTAAAACCGGCATATTTTAATCATCCTGTGACCTTTCAAGCTGATGTTGTTAGTAAGCCATTAGTATGTGTTCCACATTTTGTTCATTTGTTCTACATTACGAGGGCTAGTGTTCCTCATTTTGGAGATGGAAGATTGAGAGTTATGAATCACTACACAGCAGGCTGCATGCAGTCAGCAACTGTTGCACACTGATTGGTGCAGAGGCCATCACCTGATCATGTGCATCACCTACAAAAACCATACTGAAATTCATTCAAACCATTTCATTCCCTCTACTGGAGAGAGAGAAAGAAGAAACCAACAAAAAATAGAAACGGAAATAGAAAACAAACGTATACCACGGAACTTACACAGTGGGGGACACAGTACTACAGGCCACAACCGGGAAGGTGTTACACCCTTCCCAACACTAAAAGGTATGTAAAACACAACTATATGTAATTTAATGTAGTATGTGGTATAGATTAATAGGATGTATGATGTAGAATGTTTGATATGTGCCACCTGTAGTTGTCCCTGTAATGATGTCCTGCTAAACAACTGCTCTGGAGAATACTATCTGTCCTTGTAAGCAGTGGGACATACCCACCAACTGTGCAGATCAGCAATGAAAGACAAAGATGTCAGCCATTAAATCTGTGTATGTTATGTTCGTGTGGAGAATAGCTGTTGGTGGATGTACTACCATCATGATAGACACATGTGTGTCAGTACACACCACTTGCAAGACAGTCATGTAAATATGTAATGTAGCATGCACAAATGCCATAGGTATTTAATAGGTGTACCAGCAATCTCACAACATAGTTACCACCCTAATGTTAGGCTGTGTTCACATGTGGCACCTGTCTGTGTTGCAGCAAGGCAGAGCAATGTAGCTGTGAATGAAAGACGGTTACAGAATGCGGACCTGATGTCTGTATGCCCTCCACATATCTGTGTGATACGAACTGTGACGTGTATGTGTAGAGATACACATACTCAAATAGACATAGGTATATCAACAACATACAACATATATCTACACATATATGTACATAGATGTATATTTACACACATATATATAGTGGCACTGACAATGGCATGCAGGTGAAATAGTCTGTAACAGGCCAGCAAAGATAAGTGTCCCCACAGGGAGCATGGCTACAAACACATAGCACAAAGTGTGGCACATACACATAGCACAAAGCTTGGTACAATACAACATATGTCCCAATGGTAGGTAAGCAGCTGACATAACAATTGCAGTCTGTGAACGTGTTGTTGTAGCTGATATGGTGGGGGGAGACATATATATGTATTAAGAACTATGCTAACCCTGCTGTATGGGTGGCTTAGACCTGTTTCCATCTTTATGTCTTCCAGGAATCATGTTGCATAGTCGCCTTCCCACATACAGCGCTGCAGAAAGGGCTATCATCATTCACCACCTGGTACAGCACTACTTACTTCTTTTTGGCTGGACAGCCCACAACCAGCAGGAGAAGATCGCCCTGTGGAATGAGCTAGTCCACAGGGTCAATGATGTCGGACTGCTTAACTGCAGCTATGAGCAGGTCTGGCATCATTGCACATACCTGCTTCACCATGTACATCAGCATGCAGCTGCCATAAGGGGGGACCACCTCGCAACAGGGTTTTTTTACACCTTCGAGGTATGGTGCACAGCATAAGGCAGGGTGCAGAACAGGCCACAGTAACACTTTGTACATGGGTGCAGTGTTAACATGGGAAGAGACCATCATCTAGCAACAAAGCCCATGCCTCACGCACATGTATACTGCCGCTAGCATGATGTCACTATAGTTGCACTGTATGCTGTTGAGCTCCATGTGTAATGCATGTTGACAGAAGGCTAATGGGGGGACTGTGTGTGCAAATGTTGTGCAGTTCCACATCTAGGAGTGTTGTGTGTGTGTGTGTGTGTGTGTGTGTGTGTGTGTGTGTGTGTGTGTGTGTGTGTGTGTGTGTGTGTGTGTGTGGGTGTGTGTGTCCATGTATGCACAGGTGATAGTGGGAATGACCACATGGCGATACTTCCCCTTCGGGTTGTGCTATACATGGATTAAGACATGGGACACCAGGACAACCTGTCGGGTATGTGAACACAAGAAAGCTGATAGCATAACAAGGTCTGCAGCATGGAGCATACATTGGGAGGTGCAGTACACACCAGGTATACACATCATATTGCCAGCAGCAGATAGGTAACTGGCTACCCACATGTGCAGCACTACAAATGCAATGGGGAATTACCACAGCACATCAGTGAGTGTATCTAAGTAGTACTGTCATCCGCATGATGGGTCACTTGTGCAGCAGATGCGACATGGACTGAACAAGACTGTAGTATGAAGCTCTGGAGTGTGACATATGTAGTGAATGTAGCAGCCCCAACCATATAGGGACTTTGTACACCATCATTGCCCATACACAGGGTAATACAGAGTGACAGCTGTGAGGCCATGTACAACCTACTCCATCCAGGTCAGGGAGGTAATGAAGTAACAGGTCATGTGTGGTAACCACATGTGTAGGCATGGAGAGGGATGATATGTTAATGGACTGTAGTGATGCATGTATATTAGCAAGTACCATGCAGGAAGGGGAACATATGTAACTGACTGTGGGACTGTCTGCAAACTCAGGGAAGGTGAAGTAGTAAGGTGGCTGTCAGTGTGAGTGTGTGTGAGTGTGTGTACTGTTATGCACTGCTGTACAGGTCTTAACATGTGTATTTGTTTCACTCACAGGTGGTGAGGTGGGTCAGGGTCCCTCCTGTATGCATATTGAGGTAGGTGTCTCTACAGACACGGTGATGATGAAGGTACAGGTGAGGAAGATGTGGGGTTATCAGAGGCTGACACTTTGCCAACATGTGTCATCACCCTCCTAGCCCCCCCAAGCCCGCACACAGTTACAGTGCCCCTACAAACCCCATCACATGTGGCCATAGCAGAGGAACAGTTGGCGCTTGGTGGCAATGGCCAGGAAAGTGTGGTGTCCATACCAACTGTGTCAGGTTACAGTCAGCATAGCTGAATGTCCGGAAGGCCACCACATTGGCAGATGTACCGTGGTGCTTGTGGGAGGACCACAGGTCATCCTGCAACTGCTAGAGGTGCCATGACTGATACCACCAGGAGCATGTTTCAGGCTGTAATGGAGGCACTGGCACGTATGGAAATGCACTCCAGACAGGTTCTGAGGCTGCAGAGGTTGGCTTTTGTAGCTGTAAGTGGCAACCTCCATGAACTCGCTGTTGCCTTCCGTGAATATACTGAGGTCATGGATAGATGGTGGGATGAGATGGTTGGTCTCCTCGACCGTGGTATGTCTGTGCTAGAACATGTAGTGGAAGTGGTGCGACATCCGCATGGACGTAGGCCAGAGACACCAGCAGCTGGCAGTCAATGTGAATGTGCCAGGATGCACAACCGCTCCCGTAGTGGCAGTACCAGCCCCATCAAACCAAAGTGGCTGCTGTCCACACCACACCACAGCAGGCCATGTGCACATGGCCCTGGCCAGGCCCAGGCAGGACATGGTTCCAGCAGACATATGTCATCATCAGGGAAGAGTTGCACCTCAAGGTCTGTACCTGCACGTGTCCATGGAACCCCTTGCAGGCACAGTCCTCGTGTCTGTGGCCTGAAGCACTGAACTGCACAACCTGCCAGGTATGATCTGCAGTTGTCCAACATTACCCTTGTGGGGCAGCCACATACTGGAAGTGTGTTTATGCATCCCCACACACTATGCAACCACACCTTAGGTGTTCACATAGCAGCACACACCACACCACCATGTCCCAATCAAGGAACCACACCCCTCACCCACACACATGGAGACACATGTTTGGACCACTCTCGGCCTCTGGTACACCTGCAATACACCCTGTGCATATGATGATACCTGTGCCACATCCCTGCCATCCATAACAGCGATGCAGGGACAGGCTAACATGGTTCTGATGTACATGGTGACTGTGATAGAGTGCCACAATGTACTGCAATGTAGAATGTAGTCAGGGTAATGTGTATTGCATACATGTCAGGTAGTGTAGTCATGCAGCTAGGATGACATTCACACACCCTGTGCATATGATGATAACTGTGCCACATCCCTGCCATCCATAACATTGATGCAGGGACAGGCTAACATGGTTCTGATGCACACAGTGACTGTGATAGAGTGCTGCAATATACTGCAGTGTAGAATGTAGTCAGGGGTAATGCGTACTGCATACATGTCAGGTAGTGTAGCCATGCAGCTAGGCTGCATCTCAGCGGTTGGTAACACCAATTGATATCCCCATACTGTCATACATTTGTGCTGTAGGCATACATGTGTCAACTTGAGGATGGTTTGCAGTCATATTCCACAGGGGTATGTCAGTGTGGTGACACCATGGCCATGACATATGTGGTGTACAGTTCAACAATTTACATGCCGCAGGTATGTATAACAGCTATTGGCTGTGCAAACATGACCAGTAGCTGCTGGTACAGGTATAATCTGCACCCTTATGTCAACCCATCCACATACACACACATCCTGACTTGAAGACACTGTGTCTAGACCCCAACCCGGATATGTAGTGCTACTGAACTGTGTGGCTGTCCTTGCACACATGACACCATCTATAGGGTGAGTTGTGTACCAGGTCACGTGCTACATGCAGACCATCCACAGACATGAACAATATGGTAATGTAGGATGTAATGTTTGTATATGGTGAATACATAGTGTGTCATACCATCATATGCAAATTTACTGACACATAACGGGTAGACACACATCTTAGAGACCTGGTTGTATAGTTGCTAACTAACTAGTCTATGTGTCCAATGTGTTACAGCTAGGTTGCACACAGCACACATGTAACTGGGTCATATCCTGTTATCTGTTCCCTGTATGGGTGATGGTGACATTGGCCACCTGAGAGTGGTACTTGGGCCATATACCAGGTGTACCATGGTGTAAAGACAGTGTACACAGCACCCACATACCCCACTGGATATTTTACACCCTAGAACCCATCTAGATACTCTGACATATCCACTATCACACAGTGGCCACAATGCAAAAACAACCCATTGCATATTACAACAGTGGTACCACAGGGATATGCATGTGATGCACACACCACAGGCATAGCAGGGTGTTGCATTGCATTGCCACACCTATGGGTAACAACAACAACAATATCCGTACTACTGTGTGGCATTGTGCATTGCAATAGGAGTATGTGGACTTGGACCAGTGTACCCTCATATATGCACACATGCACATATACACACAGGTGGCAGACCTCAATGGGATTCCCATGCCTACTGACCCATTGGTGCAACACTGTTGTGCTGGTACTGCAAGGCACATGTAGTTGCTAGGGAGTGGAGTGTAACAGCTACATGTTACATTAATGGGGTTGAGAGGCATCACACACTATAAGAGTCGTACAAATTGGCATCCCCCACAGCCAAACACATCTGCCCTGCAATACACTACTGAATGTTGGGGATCCCACAACCAGGGCCAGTGGCAACATGGGCACACAATGTTACCTGTACTACTTCCCACCTGTATGATGCCATGCTGTCATTGGCAACATAACATGCAGAATGCACTAGCTCCCATGGTGGATGTATTATGTGGATGCAATCAACATTACCAGGCTTCAGATACACAGACACAGATATGCAGATACAGGTATACATACGCATAATTATATATAAATATATATATATATATATATATATATATATATATATATATATATATGTTTATGTACATATATATGTGACTACACATACACACACAGTTATATGTACAGTGCGAAACATAAGCGGTAGGTGCACACAATATGGAACAGCCACTATGTCTACAGTTGACTCCTGAATGACTAGACACAGTATGTGCCACCCATACAAATGACAATTGTTGCCTGTAACATACACTCACAGAGAGGTCATAGGCAAAACAACACCGACAGGTTTGCTGACATGGTAACCTGTCATCATGTACTATTACAGTTCTACATGCCATGCCATATAGCTGTTCAGAGACTAACAACTATATCAATGGAGTGATGTTACAGTGGACCAGTTACACTCATACAGTAGGTTGGAAAGATTCACAGCTGTTGCTGTCCAGGCCAAGCCATTCACATTGTACAATAAGAAAGACACACTGGGCCACAGGATACCTAACAATCAACAATATGTACTCCAAGTGTGTAGTTCAGCAGCCTCTATCTACACACTGTACAAGCACAGTAGGTGGTATGGATGTCTTATGATCACATGGGTTGTAACTGCTACATAACATGGCATAACTGACACCATCATGTGCACACCAACACACAGAACAGTTTGTATGGAAGGGGCAGTATTCCTGCAGTACCCAGATTCATGACAGTAATGTGTATATAGGTGAAGTATGTTGTACTGTACATCCAGATACCTTAAGGCAGCTCAGCCCTGATAACCCCACGTTTTGTAGCAGCCTAGGTCTTTTCTGGTGCTCCCCGCTTAGACTCAATTATACAGGGCCATATACCACTGTTACATACACTGGGCTCTGCAGTGCATGAGGGCACACATGTATTGTGTAGGTGGTGCCCACACATATATGTCCCCAGCCCCATCATATGTGTGGAGGTTACAAGGCAATGGACTGATGGCAGATGTGGCAGTGTGTTATACTCCCAGCCCACTATGGATCAACCACTGACAACATGACATATGTATACAGCTTGGTATGTAGGTGATGGACAGAGGCTAGAATACAGGCACATATGTGGACAACTATTGCCATACACTACGCAAGGTGCAGGTGGTACAGGATAGTCTGTAATATACCCTTAGTCAGGGAATTGCTGGTATGGACAGTTATGGATGTAGCCATGTACCAGTAACATGCAACACACACACACACACACACACACACACACACACACACACACACACACACACACACACACACACACACACACACTGCCAGTGTATTATCTGACACAAGACCTGTGTGTTGGACAGACAAGACATGATAGGCACAGCTCCAGCCAGCATGAGGGTAGGCCTACAGTTGTGTGCTATGCAGATGGACTGAATTCCATGGCCAACTAGTATGTACACCCGCACCCTGTAACACCAGTACTGTACAATGCATAACACAACTCCACTTGCAGTCCATCTGTACTTCCTGATCCTCCTACAAATATGTGGCTGCCCAGAGTGTGCCAGTTCTCCTGTATGGGGTATTGCTACATGCTGTTGGTAGCACTGCTGCCCACACATGGTACGGATGCCCATCACACAGAAGATGTAATGGGACCATGCACACATGATGTGGGGATCAGTAGTGGGTGGTAGCCATGACAGTGTTAAATGAGTGTAGTACACATGTATAATCATATATCTGGCTATCTGGATATGTAAATGTACATATATTCCCACCATAGTTCTTGGACATGAAGTGTAGGCCAACCCCAGCCTGTATGTACCCAATGTCATAGTTACAGGGGATGTCAGATATCTCTAGCAGGTATTTTAGTAGGCTATTGCTACTGACATTGGGATTGTCTTCACAGACATGATGTGTGTGGCTGGTCACATCTGCTCATAACATGTGTGCCATTGGTTACTGAACTACATCCAAAGGACATCAGTGTACAGTACTGCTGTTAGCATGTAATGTCGCTGTGGACTTCAGCAGAGATATTGACCAATATATGTGGGAGTCTGACACAGTCTGTACATTCCAGAGGTATACACATATGCCCTTAGTGCTACACATGTGTACCATGCCTCACAATATGGATGTGGATGGCCATGTAGATGGATATAACACATGATGCCAGGTATATAATGCCCACCATAGGTCATGCATTCACACACCCCTGCCTGGCCTGTAAAGGTATGGCCACTAGTACAGGGGTGCCATGGCCACATCCTACACAATAGGTATTGACATACATCTGTACTACATCCCACTGCCCTGTCTGACATACATGACTGTTAGGGGAGGTCCAGCAGTGGGACATCTGGCTAATATCTGCACATGACATCCCACTGGGTAGGTACACTCAGCTGCTAGGCATGTCACAATGCAATGTGCAGACTGCAGGCAGATGGGCTCAACACTGGCCTACACCTACCAAGGGGGAATGCACATGCACCTGCATATACAGCAGGCTCCAGAGGCATGTCACAGCACAGTGTAGGGTACACTTGTGTGCCAGTGCATCTCCACAACCAATGTGAACACAGTCACAGCCACATATTGTTAGCTAGCATGGTATGATAGTATATGGACTATGTGTTCGACACCATCCTCATATGTGCCACTCACAGACTGCCCTACATATACTGGCCTACTACACAGTTTGGTCTGGTGGCTGTCTGTGGTATGGGACACGTGTTTATGGCCCTACAAACATGTATGCCACTATAGTACCATACAGTGGGGCAGCATGTAACATCTGAAAGTAGGGGAACTAGAACAATGTCATCTACCACAGTCTGTACACAGGCTAAGGTGCATATCAACACTACCCACAATGTCGACATTAACCATAGGTACACAGACCTCAGTACTGTACGAACATCCTCAGAATGTGCAGGTAATGTAATGTAATGTAACCCCTACTCTACATAATATGTGTAGCAGTCAGCTATATCCATGGCTTGTTCTCAAATATGATGCCACAAAGTATGGTGTACAGCACATATGCACCAGTTCATGCATGACATATGCACAATGGTTGAGAGAGGTGTGGCTGGGAGCACATACACAGGGCCAATATTGACATGTTGCAGTGATGACCACATACATTTACTGTTGTTACAGAGTTGTTGCAACATATGTCCTTTGAGGAATATGATGTCTGTGACTACCACAGCTTTCTGAATCTACTGACTGCAATCCTCACACTACCATCAGCAATCAACAGCTAAATGCTCCATGGGTGGCACATGCAGCCATGGACACAACACTGCCCAGGTTGCAGATGACCATGTAAATGGAGATTTTCCATCAACATGGAACTGACATGGCAGATATTGAGACATGTACATCAGCCATATCCACACAAACACCATGAAAGCAACATTACTCCAAATGCAGTATAGCGGCTCTTACAGGCTGTAGTCAGGTCAGGCACATCCACCTCCTTTTTGATGCACTGTTTCCACAGTGTATGTTGTTAGAGGTACACCGCAATCCATGTGGGATCCTGTTTGGCACACAACATATCTAGTTCCTGCTCACACTGGGTGACAAGGCAAACACCACCATGATGTTTGTGGGTATTGGAGTGTGTTTCCATACAATTGGCAATGGAAATATTACCAGAGCTGTTTCACATGTAAGTAGCTAGGGGAGGGCTGTGATTCTTGCAGAGGCCATCAGCTGATCATGACCATTGCTTACATTACACATGCTTCTGCCTAAGCAAAGCAGATGTAGGTCTCCACATCCACCTGAGAGGTGGTGGGGGACACAGACAGAGGCTAATACATGTCACGGAAGAGTGGGAAGGTAAAACTGAGGCATGGTTGTGCCACACACCTAGCAGCACAGGGTATCAAACAACTGATGACTATGTAGTGCTAGCACAGTTTGCTGCAATTATTGGATGTGCCACATGGGTTACCTGTTGTGGAGCACTCAGAACATATATATGATGGTGAGTGACATCTGCAACAGGGATACAGTAGCTGTATGGTAGGTGACATACACATGCCTGTCAGCATGAACAGGTGCCAGTGTCAACATAGCCACACTCTCACAAGGACACACACACATTGTCACATGTGGCAGGACCACATGTACAACTCATCGGTTGTGGGATTGCCACATCACATCACTGTACAGGTATTCCATGCACCACATATGTCATATGGGGGCTGTATGGGTGAAGGGAATGGGAAGGTGTCTGACATCAGACAACATGCTGCAGTATGCCCATGGAGGTTGTAGGGAGTGTGGATGTGAAGATTTGCAGCATGCAACACACACACAAACACACAGGGTGCCTACTACTGACATGCATGTGTGCATGTCTGCACAGGTGTGTGGTGTTCGACTGCACCAGACAGCTGTCCATGGCTAGGCAATGGGTGTACCTTGACATCAGGCCACATAAAGATGGTCTGCATTGTAGCTCAGGGATGTAGTGCCTGCATTTGCCCACACAGGTTGGTATTGTATCCCCCATCTGGTCACCTGGGTGACTACTGTGTGTGGGCATTGCTGTGCATCGCTTGCCATGTCTGTGTTCCTTCATCCATGACATGGACTGCGTCTGGGATGTGCACACGCATGTACAGTGACATGTGGAACTGTACCTGGGGTGTCCGGTCCATGTTGTGAACACAGATTAACATCAGATGTGCCAGTCCTGCCCACCTCTGGCAGGATCTGGTAATGGCCAGCAGCTTTAACCTGCACCTAAATGGTGTGCATGCTATCAGCATTCCTTGGTGTCAGTGTCATCTGTCTATACAGACATGTTTTCAGGCATGGTATGTCCATTGTGGGTCACATGTGATGGCACCACAGGTGGTGCAGTTGTCCATTGAAGAACATGGGGGAGGTGCACTGTCTGCACGCATGTGCATATTGGACAGATGGACTGGGTGTCATGCCCTCTGTGGCCCACCACTGTCACTCCATAGTTACTGTCGGTGGCCAATGTGCAGTGCACTACTCACATATTGGCTGTTACCTAGGCATGAGTGTGTGTATGACACATGGGGTAAGAGTGTGTTCTGGCTAATACTGAGGTTGCTAACTGTGATTGCCTGGCATTGATGTCACATGTCTGGGAATGGCTCTGCACAGCTGCCTCTCAACCATATCACATGTGTTATCCCTGTACAGTGGACATTGTGATATATAGTATGGCCCCCATATAAGAAAATGCAAAACCCGGTCCACATTGGCCACAAGTGTCACACAGTCACAACCACCTCTACACAGGATACAGGTTACAAACACACACTCATACACACCTGTCATATTTGGGAGTAGAACCCCTACCTAACTAGTGTATGACACTGCAGTACTACGCAGTTATAGTAAACACCACGGATATTACTGGGGTAGTTTTTGCCCAAAAGTGTATTTCACACTGACTGACATCAGCAGGATTGCCAAACTAGGGCTTTGAAATGACTGCGAGAGACTAGCCTAAAATGCATTGCTCCCTACACAGACAGTGACACACACAATACATCCGTAACTGCCATGTGTGGGAATGGAACCCAACCACGCATCTAATTCACACTACAGCAGTATGCAGTTACAGCATGCACTACATAAATTACTGGGCTACAGCTCTCCCAGGGGAATATTTCTAGGTGGGTGACATCAGCAGCCTTGCCAAAGTTGGGTATGTGAAATGTACGGAGTGTGAGTAACCTAAAAGCATTGCTCTCTACACAGTCAGACATATA
Organism: Protopterus annectens; assembly: GCF_019279795.1. Lineage (NCBI taxonomy): Eukaryota > Metazoa > Chordata > Ceratodontiformes > Protopteridae > Protopterus > Protopterus annectens. The sequence continues at coordinate 1,606,322,511 of NC_056728.1, forward strand.
CACATACACACGCAGCTGGCAGGTTGGGGCTAGAACTCCCAACTAACTTCTTAATCACACTATGGCCATATGATGTTACAGGACATGCTATGGAGATTACTTGGCTATAAATGTCCCAGAGGTGTATTTCAAGTCACGTGACATCAGCAGCCTTGCCAAAGGAGGGTATTCGACTTGTAAGGGGTGTAAGTAGCCTAAAAAGCATTGCTCTCTACACAGTCATTGACAGACAGACATGCACACACGTCACATCTGGGGTTTGACCTCCTATCTAATTGCATTATTACACTACAGCAGTACACAGCTACAGCATGCACTACAGAGATTACTGGGCTGCAGCTATCCCAAAGGAGTATTTCTAGGTGGGTGACATCAGCAGCCTTGCCAAAGTTGGGTATGTGAAATGTATGGGGTGTGAGTAACCTAAAAGCATTGCTCTCTACACAGTAAGACATGCACGCATACACACACAGTTGGCAGGTTGGGGCTAGAATTCCCAATTAACTCCTTAATCACACTATGGCCATACCATGTTATGGGATGTGCTATGGAGATTACTCAGCTACAGTTGTCCCAGAGGTGTATTTCAAGTTGTGTGACATCAGCAGGCTTGCCAAAGGAGGGTATTTGACGTGTATGGGGTGTGAGTAGCCTAAAAAGCATTGTTCGCTACACAGCCAGTGACAGAGATTACTGGGCTACAGCTCTCCCAGGGGAGTATTTCTAGGTGGGTGACATCGGCAACCTTGCCAAAGTTGGGTATGTGAAATGTACAGGGTGTGAGTAACCTAAAAGCATTGCTCTCAACACAGCCAGACATGCACACATACACACACAGTTAAAAAGGATCAAGCACCTTACCAAAGTTCTGCTAGACGCCAGTAGACCAAATGCAGAAAAAAAAAAAACGTCACAGAACACTGCTAGGATAATCCACTGTTTAATAAAATCAAGGTATAAAAGGCAGGCAACAAAAATGCAAAACAGAGCGCTTTCGGGTATAACCCTTCTTCAGATACCTGCTCAACATTCCAACATAAAATTTAAACCTAGAACAACCAATCAAATTTCAATAAAACACCCGCCTATTTTTCAGGGCGGGCTTCATAGGAACCATCTCATTGAGGCCAGGTGATCTGTGAGCCATAAGCTCTATTATCCACTTTGCCTCATCCAATTCTGTTTTATCTCTAATATTGCCCCCTCTACTGTTTGTTTGGATATTAACAATGGCTCTAAATTTAAAACTATGCTGTGTGTGTTTCTCTATATGCCTATAAAGAGCATTGTGTATATCTGCATTCCTAATGGCTGATAGATGCTGCAAGATCCTAAATTTAAACATACAGTTTATTTTTCCAACATAGAAACTTGTGCAGTGTTGGCATTCTGCTATGTAAACAATGTCAGTGGTTCTGCAGGTAGCTCTTGCTTTAAAATCAAACGTCTTGCCAGTAATTGGATGAGTAAAGCTAGTTGCCTTATTGATATAAACACAAGCTTTACAGAGTCCACAAGGAACTGTCCCCATTTTAATTTTAAAGTATTTAATCTCAGGATGCTTCTCTTTTGATAGAATATCCTTTCGATTTCGATTCCATCTAAAACCAAACTTGGGATATGCCCCCACTATAGGGTAAAGTTTCTCATCAGTAGTCAGGATGTTCCAATTCCTTCTGACAGCATCACAGATCCCACTGATATTATTACTGTACGTAAACATAATTTGTGGTTTCTGACTCTTACTCTTGTCCTGTGTGTTTCGAAAATCTTGTCCATTTCTCAAACATAACCAGGGAGCTAACCTGTCTTTTCTAAATTTCTTATTGTCATTGATAATTTTGTGTGTCGTATGTTCATTATAACCTCTCTCACTAAACAAACCCTTAAGTTGTTCAACCTCTGCATTAAAAAGTGTTTCATCTGTACAGACCCTAGACACCCTACTAACCTGTCCTTTTATAATGTTAGGGAAAGTATATCTAGGGTGCATACTATCAAAACTAAGCAGGGTATTTCTCCAGCAATCCTTCCTGTGGAGACATGTAGAGAATCCATCACTCCCTTGTTTTAAGTGTACATCTAAGAAATCTATCTCCATCCTCGAACTGTTAGCTGTAAAACGTAAAAAGGAGGTGGTGGAATTCATATATGTAAGGAAGTCAGCAAACTGTTCTTCATTCCCATTCCACAAAATAAAAATGTCATCTACAAAACGCCTATAAAGGGATATGTACTGGCACCAGTTATTGTTAATCAGAACGAATCTTCTTTCCCAATAGGAGAGGACCAAATTAGCATGTGCTAGCACAGGGGGTGCCCATGGCTACCCCCTGTGCCTGCCTATAAGTATTGTTTAAACCTAAAAAAACATTGTTTTCTAGTACTAAAGTAAGCATATCAACTATAACACCAATATTGGTGTCATCAACGCCCATTTCTTGTAATAAAGTATGTATGGCCACGATACCATATTCATTACTGATGACAGTAAATAAACTCTGTATATCTATTGTGGCCATCAAGTATGAATTGCTCATATTAAACTGTATAGCACCCAAGGTCATCAAAAAATGCCCTGTATCCCTTATCACTTCTTCAATATGTGCTAAATGTGGTTTAAGAGTAGAGTCTAGCCAAATTGATATATTTTCTGTGACCCATCCTCTGCCCGACACAATGGGATGAAGAGATGGGTCTGTTGAACTCTTATGAATTTTTGGAAGTGCTTTAAAGATAGGTACAACAACATCCTCCTTTTTTAAGAAGTTAAAAAGTTCTTCATCAATGCGCTTGGCATCAAAAGCACGTTGTAACATATTATGTACCTGAGCTACCAACATTTTAACTTGTAATGGATTGATTGGTAGATAAATGTGGGTGTCAAATAATAATTGTTCAACCTTGTCATGATAATACAAAGCATCCAACACCACCACTGCCCCTCCTTTATCAGCTTGTTTGATAACAATTGCATTGTTGTTACTCAAATCATGTAAAGCATTGCGTTAATTTATTGTTAAATTATGAAACATTTTCATCTTGTCATTATGTAAAAACTGTAAAATATCATACTCACAGCATTTAATAAATGCATGCATAGAGGCTGTAAAAGGAGGGACAAAGCTACTCGGTTGTCTTAATCCCACTGGAGTACCATTGTTATCACCAAACATTTGTTGCAAGGCTATATTTCTACAAAAAAGCATCAAGTCCATGATAACTTCATTATAAACACATTCATTACTTGGAACAAAAGTTAGACCCTTGTTCAAAATATAATGTTCATCATCCGATAAGATATGACCAGAAAGATTGTAAACAATGTTGTTGTCATTACCAGTCATTCTATAACTCGCCGTTTCTTGGTCCCTCTTCCCTCGCTCAACGATCTCTTCCACTCGCCCTTCTTCTTCATGGGTGCTGGGAACTGTGCCAAAAAATGCTGCTGTTCCTGCGTTTCCTTTCTTCTAGCTCCTTGGCGCACAAAATCAAGTTCCACTGTCATATTAGACGTTACAGGCGTAGGCGCATCCTCCGATGTAACGGCACTTACAGGTGCAGAGTGTCCCAAATCAGGTGGTGACAATCCATACACACACAGTTGGCAGGTCGGGGGCTAGAATTCCCAACTAATTCCTTAATCACACTATGGCCATACGATGTTATGGGACATGTTTCAGAGATTACTCGGCTATGATCATCCCAGATGTGTAGTCTAAGTTGCGTGACATCAGCAGCATTGCCAAAGGAGGGTGTTTGACTTGTAAGGGGTGTGAGTGGCCTAAAAAGCATTGATCTTTACACAGTCAGTGACAGACAGACATGCACACACAGACTCACACATGCAGAGGTGCCACATCTGGGGTTTGACTCTTACCTAACTACATTATCACACTACAGCAATATGCAGTTACAGCATGTGCCACGGAGATTACTGGGCTACAGCTCTTCCCAGGGGAGTATTTCTAGATGGGTGACATCAGCAGCCTTGCCAAAGTTGGGTATGTCAAATGTAAGGGGTGTGAGTAACCTAAAATAATTGCTCTCTACACAGTCTACACAGTCATTGAGAGACAGCCACACACACACACACACACACACACACACACACACACACACACACACACACACACACACACACACACACACACACACACCCATGTATGGGGTTAGAACTCTACCTAACTAGCCTATCAAACTACAGCAGTATGCAGTTATGGGATGCACTACAGAGATTCCTAACCTATAAGTCTCTCAAAGGTGTATTACACATTGGATAAACTCAGCAGGCTTGTCAGGGTACCATTATGGGGTTGCCAGTGTGTGCATGGCCCATACACCATTCATGTAGTGGTGACATGCCACAGGTGGCCAAATATGGGGTCATATGTCACAGGTGTGTGTCTAGGGCAACTAGCTGACTGTCCTTGTAGAGCCATGTTGCACAGCTGGCACGTAGACAGCATAGTCTGTGGTGCTGGCAGGTACTGGTCACTAGTAACTGCAGTGTGTGACATCTGCAACTGATGCGTTTGGGGCCCTTTGGTTGTGTGTTCGGTGAGACAGGCATGGATGGCTCCTTGTCACAGTCACCCTCTTCCACACATCTATATCCATCTAATTTTGGCGTATTATGGTGTGTTGCCCTTACATATATGCCTGTATTCCTATCCACTGTGTGTGCAAGGCATGAGTGGTGCATACTGACATGTCTGCAGTAACTATTGCAACCGCTATATATGTCTGGCCCACTGGTGTTTGCATACATGGCTTTCATGTGTAGTGTGTGAGCATGCCCAGTATGACCTTTCAGTATGTTAATGACTGACATTGCCTTCATTTCTCTAAGTGTGTGAGCAAGCCTAGTAAGGCCATCTGTTATGCATGTATGGAGCATGTCCGGTGGTTTGTACTGCACAGCTGACCTTTGTGTTGTACAGCGACAGGTAGCATGCTGTGCCTGCATGGTATCCACCAATCATTTGGCATTGACTATTGCAACATGTCTGCATAGTAGGGAGTACACTTGACTATTTCTATGGTTCTACACAGGATTGGAGGGGGGGCACCTGACTGCTACTGTATTTCTATGTGAGGTGCTGGGGCACACCTGACAGTTGTACACATTTGCTAGGACTGTACTGGTATGTCCTGTAGTCCGATTCTGTCAGTGGTCTTACCCATCATGCTAGCTATGCCATACCAGTGTACTTCCATTCTTATCTTTTGATTGCACACATATTAGTTTCTGACTTCCTATCTGTCACAACTGACATCTCACTACCTGGTCTGCTTTGGTCTGTCTGTGTAGGCCTGGGTGGGGGCATCACCCATACCACTCATTCAGAGGCCATAGTATGGCATTTGTTTATGTTTGTCTACACCTGTCCTGTTGGCTGTGACTGTTGTTGGGTATGTGACCCCCCCCCTCCTGACTGGCATGTGTGAGTCACTTATCCTTTGGGTGTCCCAGTATTGTGGGTGGTGCTGCAGGGCTGCTTATGTCAGTTGCACGTAGTACACTGCCTACGCATGGCTAGTCACAGGTAGTGTAATGTTTGGCATCCCTTTTACAGTATGTGAGAGTCATAAAGAGGTGCTATTCCCTGGGTCCTTCACATGTCAGTGTATGTGCTATGCGTTGCCTCTTTGCCAGGGTCAGGGCATACTGGGCACTCCTCCTTCTGCTTACTAGGGCAGGCTCAGGTGTTCCTCCTCCAAGTCACTCTGTGACTGTGCAGGCCTTGACATTGGTGGGGGGCTATATGGCCCTGCCCCTTGCTGCTCCTGCTGCAGCTGTTTCCACAGGATCATATTGTGTAGCATGGCACATACAAGGATGATTTGGATACATGTAGTTGGTGAGTACTGCAAGGCTCCACTGGATGTGTCCAGGCACCGGAACCATCACTTGAGCATCCCAAACACATGCTCTATTATGATTCTTGTTTGTGCGTGTGCCTCATTATGGAGTTCTTGATCGGGTGTGTGTGCATTTTGGATGGGTGTCATCAGCCATGGCTCCAGTGCATATCCAGCATCCCCCACTAGGTGACCATGTGTGATGTCCCCATTGGCAAATTTCTGGTACAGCTGCATCAGATGCCAGATGTGGGAATCATGATAACTTCCAGGGCAGCCAGCACACATGTTCAGTATTATGCCCTGGGCATCGCACACAACCTGGCAGTTGATGGAGGGGAATCCCTTGCAGTTGATGTAGACCCTACCCTGCTCACCAGGTGGTGCTTTGATGTGTATGTGCATGCAGTTTATTGCACCCACTACCTCAGGGTATTCTGCTATTTGGTGGAAGAGATGCATAATGCTGGCCAACACCTCATGGGTGAGGGGGAAATATACGTGCTCACCAACATGTGCTGCCATGGCATCCAAAAACTGGTGGAGTACCCTGGATGCTGATGCCTGTGAAATCCCCATCATATCCCCTGTTGGCCTTTGGAAGGTACCTGTAGCTAGTATTCTTAGGCCTACACATACCTTCATTTCCACTGGGATGGGTTCCCCTCTGTTAAATTCTGTGTGCCAGGTGTGGCCGGCACAGCTCAACAATCTACTGTAGGAGGTCCCTGTCCACTCTATACCGCTTACACTGTGTCGTATGTGCTGGGCAGGTTTAGACATACCTCCTGGCTTTGCTGTACTAAGCTGGATGCAACCCCGAGCCATAGGGCTATAATCCGCTAACAGTATGCCTGACACTCCCACACATGATGTCACCTACATCCTAGTCTTGCACTCAATTATTCATACTGATACACTGTTGCGACCTGCATCACATACTGGGGAAAACTGGGATTCACTATCCTTCCCTCATTTGCATAGAATTGCCTGCTAATGCATAGTTACATGTGTCACACTGTGCCTCCCCCCTTAGCAACTACTACTCACTGGCCAGGTTGTCTTTTGCCTGCCATTGACTTGCATGGTGGAATACTGATTTCAGTTAGACTGTTTTTTTTTTTTTTAGGTTTATTTTTTTATTTCCCCACCAGTTCCATTTGTGCACCACTGCCCTATGCTTCTACGGACGTGATCGGCGGACATATCATAGAAGTTGTATTTTGTACATTTGGCATTGTTTGCAATGCCAATAGCCTTCTACATGGCCATTGACATGCTTCCTCAATGTTATGCTGCTTTTATTTGGAGCTGTCATAGCTCTGTTTTGGAGTTTGCAGTACCGTACTCGGTTACTAACCGAGTACATTTCTGCATATTATGCTAGTCCTGCACCCCCTGTTTCCTGCTTCCTGGATGGCAAATTTACCTCATTTTCATGGTTTTCACCTGCAAATGGGGTGATTTGCATATGGGAGCTGGGGACGTGCAGCACTAGTGCTACAGCACTCATGCACATCAGATGTGCACGTACATGGATCGCTCGGCCACCATATTGGCAAAATTTCATCTAACACTAATCATGCATGCCTTGCAAGCTTTTGAGAATCTGGGGGATTGTCAACTTTGTCTATTACATTAGTTCATGTGCAAGTTTACAGGTGGTTAAGCATTGTGTTATCAATAATATTAGTGCATTTGCTAGTCATGTTACAGAACTATTTTAAAGTGCTAACTTTTTATAGCATAGGGTGTATCTAGGTAAGCATTTTGAGGAGGTACAGACATTTTGAGAGTATAGTTAGAGTATAGTGTGGTAGAGCAGAAAAGAAGTTATAAAAGATTTAGGTGAAGTGATAAAAGGGTGAGATAAAGATGTGTGTTTGATTATAAATGGAGTATGTTAAGATGGAGGAAGAAATAATGTAGGAAATGCTGGGATATCAGAGAGTCAGTGTGGTACCCAGCATGAGCATGAACATAACCAGAATGCATTCAGATGTAGTTTAAGCAGACTTTCAGAGTATGGTAGTTTGTCAGTGGGATAGTGTTCCATATTTGTTAGACATAGCAGGAGTAAAATGAGTCTCCAGATGAGTTATTATTCTTAGTTGTTTTTAATAAGAATTTGTCAGCAGAAAAGAGGTACCCTGATGGTGAGTAAGGCAGTAAGATATGTTTTAGTGTGGGGCATTTATCTGGGTAGTAAATACATTTATATCCAGATACTAATTGTGAATATTTTAGGATGTTGTTTCGTTTGAACCAGTTAAATTTTTTCAAGGCTTGACAGTGGTGGGTTCTATGTGTTGAGTTGGCACATTTAGCACATTTATTATAGCAGGAGGCTTGTTTGAATTCAAAAGTGGCCATTCCAGTTAGTTATGGTAGATGATGCATAAAGGAGGGCTGGGAGTAAGTTGAGGCTAATGCTTGCTTTGCTGTGTCTGTAAATTATTGGGCAGGATTCACAAAGCCTCCGTGTAAGAGTTATAACTCTTACACGGAGGCTGCAGTTAAACGGAGTGATGTCAGCATGCTCTGCATATTCATGAGAGCATGCTGAATCACACCTAAGGCTAACACGGTCCATGTAAGACAGTAGGGGGCGTGTCCATAGGCCGAGCCCTGTAAGCGGACACGCCCCCAGAAGAGTAAAAGTACACAAAGTAAACACCCATGACAGAGTCCATGAAAATGTGAATAAACACAACACAACACATGCCCCCACAGACTACGAACATAAAATGTACAAATGAACATCTTATAATATTTTTTTAAATTGTAAAGATGTTTGCCTGTGAGTGCGCTCGTTTGCGAGTGCGTGCCCGTAGCGCAGCTACAGTTAGCAGTCAGTGGGAAAGCATATAAGAACTAAATATGCAAAGTAAGCCAAGAAGCAATAGCGTAGCGGTAGAAACGTTGGCTGAAAAGCAGGCATCCATGGTTCGAGCCCCCACAATATCAATTTTATTTTTAGTAAAATAAGCACGAAACAAGTCCCTGACAAATATGTAAACATATAAAATCACATTTTATGTAAAATGTAATGAAATAGTCCATTTATTTTGAAGAAATGTGAGGTAACAAAACAATAGAAAATGCCAGATGTGCCTATAGCTGAGCTACAGTTTAACAAGGTGAGTGCATCTGCCCGTAGGTTAGCAGTGGTTTAACAGGTGCAAAATGAGTGCCCATAGCTGAGCAGTGGTTTAACAGGTGCAAAATGAGTGCCCGTAGCTGAGCAGTGGTTTAACACACTGAATCTGTGTGCCCCTAGCTGAGCTGATCGTAATATGCATGATGACAGCCAAATGAGGCGTAAACCAGCGTACCCTGTTTGCACATAGCTGCGCACCGCGCTAACAAGCTAACTGATGGGCAACGTTGAGCAAGCTGTAACAAAACTGCCTTTACACAGACACACCCCCTAGCCTGTCTAGACAGTCATAAAATATAAAAAGCAGTAGCCAGGTTCGAACCAAGGATACCATGCACCATAGTCAAGGTAATGAACCACTAAGCCATGACAGCTGTACTCAGAAATGTAGTAATAGCAAATATATAGGAATGAATAGAAAGTGGAGCATGACAAAGCAGGTTTTGAGAAGTGGATACAATTCCAAAATGGCCAATCACAGATAAGTGCGGGATAAACGGCATATATAAGCCCCATAGACGGGAATACACAGCATAAATGATTGTAGAACTGACTTGCAGCCAGAATGTCAGGTGTAGGTGAGGGTAGTTGCTTTTGAGCACAGAGGTGGGGCATTGAGGAGTCCAGATACATGGTCTGGCTCCTAGTCCACAATCATGAGGCCCAACTCATGCAGGGCCAGGTCCTGTGGGGAGCATATAGGGCTGAGGCGTGGGACCGGATGGCTCATGATCTCACCAGTGCCACACGGATTCCAAGGACTGGTGAGCAGGTCCGTCACCACCATGTGGACCTGAAGAGATGCAAGCAGGACCAATTGAACCTTTGGATGCAGGAGGCCCGGCAAATGCCCAACGCCCCACTACTAAGTTACATTTAATTATGTATGTAAGAAATTAAATTAGCTGATATTATGGAGATGTGTATTCCAACATTACTTCATTTATATTACAGCTGCAGGTGTCCGTTCTGTGAACCGCAGAGCCTATGGTGATAGGCTGGTGCAGTTGCACCACCAGGTAGGTCAGTAATCCACTCCCAGTAACTGTAAAGAAATATCAAAGTATGACAGTTAGCAAAAGAGTGCAGTGTAGTCACTAAGTAATAAAATGTGCAAGTAACAGTGTAAAAGTGTTTGCAAGTATTGCTTTATTACAAAAGTGTGTTGCAGTCTGTAATCCAAACAGAAAAATGAAAATGTCTGAAATAAAGTCTGAAATAAAGATGCCCCACCTGTAATATAATAGTACACAACCTGCAGCAGGCTGAAAAGTACAGCTGCAGAAGATGAGCAAATCACATGTGTGAAATATATCCCTGTTGAAATACTGAAACATGACAGAAGTGAGACTGCTGGAAAGGATTGTAATAACTACAGGTAAAACATGTCAATAAAGCCTAGAAGTAAGTACCATCCTGAATAGTAAAATGAAAACAAGTGAGAGAGTGTGAGAAAGAGTTATGAATCTACGAATAAAGTAGTAATAACCCCTGAATAAAGTATACTGCAGTCAGTACAGAATGAAATGAATGTGACAAGTATAACCAAACTGCGAAATGTGTCCAAAGTGTTGCTGCAGCTGGAATGTGTATCCCAAAATCTGGATATGTTGCTCTCAGTCTGCAATATGCAGATAGTATGATTGTCTGAAATATCAAACATCCACTGTTGTCTATAGCTATATAAAGCAAATGTAGCAGGATGATGCAGCTGAACAAAGCCAGATATGAACGTGTATGAATAACAATAAAATGTATATTGATGTAGCAGTAACAGTCCTATCACCAAACTGAAGTAGTTATCATATAGGAAACTGTAGTTAGAACAGTAGTGTGTATATATCTGTAGCTATTAGAAATGTACAGCATATGTATTGGTATTTGAAGGTGTTAATAATATTTTCTTCACCCCACCCTATAACCACATATAATCCATTCCACGTGAAATTGGTATGTGCAATCACAATTAACACCCCTGGACATTTGTCCTGTTGGGTCATAAATATTTGCATGTCTGTTGATGCATCTGCCCTGTTCATACATCCAAACCTGATGGCCTGTTGCCATCAATCAACCCTGCATGTTGTTGGACTGTGTATTGCTGTTCAAATTATGCATGTGTTATGCTCGCTGTTCAATGGTGTGAATATCTGGGTGTTTGGTTAATGGGAATACTAATGCATGTTGTTACAACTAATTGTGAATGGTATTGTATGTTACTAACCGAAACTGTCATGACATAATGCAAAACATAGGACGACAGGGAAGGCGGGTTCCAGCAGACCAACCTCTCCCACCTCAACTGGTGAGTGCACCTGGCACTAGTGCCCAGTCTGGACCCTCCTCTGGTGGCTCTGTGCCACCTGCGGGTGGAAGCACTGCAGGGGATGGGGCCCGTCCCCCCTCTGCAAGCGTGACTGGAGGAGAACCACCACTCACCCTCTGCAGCGTCCGGAATGTGGTGCGTAGGGAGATCCAGGACTCTGTTCTTGGGCCCCTACACCAGCTTGAGGCACAGGTGGCACAACTTACGGGCATGCCTGTTACCCGGCCTACACAGCCCCCAACACAGCCTCATCCTGGGCAGTGAAGGAACAGTGGCAACTGCCCATAGGTGGGGATATCAGTTCCACTGTTGCCATCTGTGGGCTCATGGGCTCTGGATATCCAAACCTCCATCCCCGTCAATTGTGTTACCCCCCCCATACGTGTCATACACCGCCCCTGTATGCATCTTGTTTGTCTTGTCTGTTGACCTACCCAACCTACCTCCCCAGCTATACCGACTTCCTTCACCTGACATACCACTCTCACCTGAAAAAAAAAAAAAAGGGCACTCTGTACCCAACAAAAAATTACGCCCCATACATAGCTGCCCATTCCGCACATATGTCTGCCGGACATGGAAACTATCAATTACAATTGGCTGTACAACAAGTATTATTGTTGACCTTACACCTCTCTCAGGGGTGGAAGGTATCAAATGTCACACCAAATTACAAACATATGCACAGCTGTTGCTGATGAAGAAATGGGCAGCTATGGGCCTTACCTACATCCCTCCTGCAAAACCCAAGCTTGTTTCCCTACTGTCTTACCCTCTTTGTGACCCCTTTTTCACCACTTTCCTGTCTCCCCATTTTCATTTCTTTCAAAGAAAATAGCGCGGGTGTGCGCAAGAGTAAGCACATTTAAGCAGTTGTAAGCGGGTGTGCGCGGAGCTGAACACCAGTGCGCATGCGTGAGCTCCATGCAAACCAGTGCTAACCCGGTTACAACTGCTTAAAAATGCCTTAGGCACTCTGATTGACAGGTCCTGTAGTCAGTTCAAAAGCAAAATAAAATCCCACTGTCAGTCCCAAACCCAGGACCTTGGAAACAGTAGTCTGCATGACTTACCACTAAGCCATGACTGCTATGCAAGAACATTGTGCTAAAATAAATATATCATGTAATAGTAGGAATGAATGTAAAGGGAATATAGGATGTGTAGTACACAAAGCATGTCATTTAGAATTACTGTCAAAACTAGTGGATTTCCATAATAGTAGTGTGTGAACAGAAACAGCCATGCTAGTTGGTAGCTAGTAGGTAATAATGTCACTGTAGCACTTTGCAAGCCACACACATACTCACAGGAGGATAATCACTGCCCATACCCCACAACCTCTTACAGGAACATATCCAGACCAAGTAATAAAATATGTGGAGCAAAGGGCCAAAACCAGGGACACATTACAAATAATGTTACAACAACCTTAGACAGTTCAGAGAGTAACAGGTTCTGCATTTTATGGGATGTTTGGAAGGGTATGAAGTCTGAAACTTGAATGTTTGTCACTATATTCTGACTTGAGCCCAGAGTGATTTGCCAGAAAAAGCTGTGCATGAGATATTGATCAAAATATGAGGCAGAAATGTGGACAACTTGCAAATATTTGTACACATGAGAGGTCTGGCACCACCATATTTGAATAGTTAAGAGCCAAGACATAGCAACAGTGAATGAGTTACAGGGATGCCCCACAGACTCCATGGGAAATGTACAAACAGTAGGCAGAAAAGTGTTACAACACATGCAATGGTAACTATGGAGTCCTTGAAGTATGCACCACTTGCATGGCAGAAAAAGTGTAGTAATACATATGCTCATACTATCCCACAGTCACAACTGCAGCATACCAGACAATTTAATGTGTGTACCCCACTGATATGTACCATTCCATGAAGCAGATAACAGATGCACCTGAGAGTCTCTGGGGCCTGCTCAGCAGCATACTCAAATACCCTAATAGATGTCAAGGCCCACACCATGGCCAGACCACACTGCATGCTGTAACACCATAGCAGATATAGCAAGCATTCCAAGGTGTGAATGTACATGGAAAACAGGAAAGCCACAGCAGCACACTACAGTCAGGACACCTAGCAGGCATACAAGTAGTGACTGTAAAGGGCAAATATTGAAACCATAGCAACAAAGTGCAAGCAAAAGTGCAAGGAAAGCACACACACACACACACACACACACACACACACACACACACACACACACACACACACACACATTAACAGTAGTAGTAGTCGTAGGTGTCAGTGTACATACTCAGTTAGTACAGGAAACTGGAGAAATGAATGGAGGAATGTTAATCTACAACACATCTGGAAATATGAGAAAGATACCAACCTTTACACTCACAGAACATTGTCCACAGCATACCAGCATGGTCCCTGCCCTTAAAATCTGAAAGGGCTACACCTATCTCACATACCTTTTTATAGCACTGTTCTGAAATCACAGTGAGACCTGCAATCAGTACACAACTGGCTGCATGCAATTAGCAAATGCTGGCTAACAATTGGTGCAGAGGCCATCACATGGACATATGCAGATACCTACAAAAGTATGCTGTACTCCCAGTCCACACATGCAATACTTTCATTGCACCCTGAGGAGGAAGTGAGAGACAGACAGAGAAGGAGAGAGAGAGAGAGAGAGAGACAGAGACAGAGAAAAAATGAAATTAAACATACACAAACAAAACTGTTCGACAACAGCCACCTGAAAGCTGACAATTGGCAAGTGGAGCAGCAGGACACAAAACCAGACGGCAACACAAGCAGCTGTGACAAACACAGGTAATGTAAAGTAATACTATAAAGGTCTACATACTGTGAACCCTCCATATGTGTCATTGGTCTGTATCCATATGTATATGAAGATGTACAAAGGGCAGGGGACATACAGCAACTATCAGTGAAGGCTGTACATACATTTGTATGTGAGAGCATCTATGTGCACATATCAATGTAGGTTGAATGTAAGTTGTAGTGCAATGTACAAAGTAGGTTGCACAGTTATGTATGTTTAGCAGTATGTTAGTGTGTGTATACAGTATGGTAGACAAACATGTTGATATACCTGTCTATCATATGGATATGTATGTATGTCAAAATATGTATGTAAGTATGTATATATATATATATATATATATATATATATATATATATATATATATATATATCAAATATGCATATATGTATACATACATAGAGAGAGATGTAGGACTACATAGACAGATGTAGATAGATAGAATATGTACAAACATATGTATGTAATACACACATACAGATATAGATATATGTAGATACATATACATAGACAGACTGATCTGACTATCTACAGGTATGACTGTATATGACGACCTCAACACCTCCTGTCCCACCCACTCTGTCAATCTCACCCCTTCTGTGTCACACCCCCCCTCTCCATATCTATAGCAATATATGTACATCAATATATATATATGTGTATATGTATACAGACATATATATATATATATATATATATATATATATATATATATATATATATATACATATTGATATATCTATATACATATATATATATATATATATATATATATATATATATATATATATATATATACAGAGAGAGAGAGAGAGAGTGAGATGTATATATATTCTGAGTGAGGCACATGTGTACAGATGTATTGCAACAGGTGCCTGGTGACAAAGGCATGGAGTGAGCACCAGTGTCAAAACTGGAGTACCATACCCCATTTCAAATCACCTACACCAGTAACCACCAGATATGTGATTGGCTGCCCACCACTGCATGTGTCAGGGGTGAACAGGGTCATAAATGTGTACAATAGTCCCCCCAATGATATTCACAGTGACACACTATTCCTGGAATACCTGCACTTGGTATGTGTCAGCAGACATGGTGTGTCAGCTATGGACATGTAGGTCAGTGTACCCCTCCACACCACATAATGGATGCCATGGTATGTACCTCACATGACAGCTACAGATATGGAGAAGGACACAGTGACATGTACAACACTGTGACAATGCACTCAAACACATTACCAATGCACAGTGACTGACAACACCACAGAGTACACACATACTACCCACATAGAGGTTACCACTCCTGGATTTACATATGTAAGTCACACCCATGACAGATGTCCAACAACCATAGTAACACCTCACACCATCCACAACCTAAATGCCTGCTGTGTGTTGTCCATGCCACTGCAATAGAGAGCACATGTGAAGGTAAAGGTTCCTACCCACAGATAAGACATACCCTGCAATAAACCACACAGTGTTAAGAAGCAAGACTCCCCATGAGTACATGTCACACATACCCCTGCTGAATGTTAGTCAGATAGGTAATATGCCATATGAGTCACCCTGTGTAACTGTGTGATAGCAGCAGGTACCATCACACCACATGTGTCACAATGGTCAGGGTAGCAGAACAGTATGCTCCTGTAGTCCCAGGGGCAATAGCATATTGTATAGTATTGTATTGTAATATATTGTATTGTGTTGTATTGTATTGGTATGTTGAGGTGCCTCCTTTGTGGAGTGGAACCACTGCTGCTGTGCGTCAGTGTACAGGTACATATCCTGTAGTCAGGCTAGTGTTACATAGCACTTCTATATGTGTGTTTAGCTCCTGTCAGAGTTCATGTAGCATGCAACCGGGGATACCATCAGGTCCCAGTTATGTTGTGTATTCTGCTTTCCTGAGGGCGGATCTCACCTGGACATCTGTGATGACAGGGAGGTTACAGTCAGCTGGGATAACTATGTCTTATTTTGGGGGAGAGGGAGGGGTGACACCTGCACTGAACCTGTTTGCCACAATGTTGTCAATATCTGTGGTTTCAGTGAATTCTTTGTTGTTGTGTACTAACTATGAGCATAGAGGAGGGATTCTGACCAGGTTGCTAACATAACTGAAGAAGGCCTTCTGGTTATCTGTAGTGTCCCTCTTGGTTTCCCTCTCAAAGTTGCCCATGGATCTTTGTATGAGGGAAAATAGATCCTTACTAGTGCTGCTCGGACATTTTTTCCCTTTATGGAATTATGCTCTGTCTTGCAGTAGCTTCCATCTTTTGTAATACAATCTGTCTATGGCTGGGGTCCACCAGACAGGATGCTGTCCCTTTGTGGAGAGTGTCTTGGTCATATATGGGATTGCATGATCCATGCATTCTTGGAGATGTCCATAGAAAGCATTTGTGTAGGGGTCAGCATTGTGGGTTGTGTCTTCCACTGGCCCAGTGGGCTAAAAGGATACCATGTCACTGTTACAAAGTGTAAAGTTTGCATCTGCAATGTTATTCACTATAGTCATTTGTGCTGGTGGTGGAGGTGGGATATGTATATCCAGGACAATTAGTTTGTGGTCAGCTCACAGTAGTTGATGATGTAGGCCATACAGTACCTAGATACAAACCCCCAGAGTGAGGAGGTTCTCTGGACCTGAATCAGTGTTCTGACTGCCGGGGTTTGGTAGTATGTCGTATGGAGTGTGCCAGGTACTGTTGCACAGTTGCTGGCTGAGCACTGATACCTGGCCATTTACATGTGTATCCACCAATAGACAGACAGATGCTATATATGTGAGATATGTTGTATCATGACAGTCGTGTAGCATGTGTAGTATGTGTGCCAAATTCTGCTGACATATATTGCTGATATCAGGTTATTTTCTTTTTCAGGTACATGGCTCACCCTGAACAAATCCAGCTTACTCCGCAGCTGAGGATGAGGAGATACACCAGAGCCTGGTGCGGGATTATGCAATACTCTTTTCCCGCACCAGCCAGAATCAGCAGGAGAGGACTGCACTGTGGCAAGACCTGGTCCATCGGATCAATGACATAGGCATGCATAATAGGACATATGAGCAGGTACGACATCACTGCAGTGATTTAATCAGAAATGTCCATCAGCGTGCGTCGGATATCCACAGGCAACAGGTCGCCACAGGTGGTGGGGTGGCTACACATCCCCCACTCACCAGACTGGAGGGCCTACTCATGAGTGTAGTGGCTCCAGTCCGCCAGCAACAACAACAGCAGCAGACATGCATTATGATGGAGGCTGGAGCCACGCAGCAGCAAGACTATGAGCGTGCAGGTAATATGCCATATGTATAGTTGACTGTTGTGTACACTGGTAGTTAATGCATGTGTGAGGTGTGTCCTTGATTTGTAGCTGTCATCATAGTATTTAATGTGCAAGTGTGATATCCTCAATATTAGCAGCTGACCTGTGAAAGGCGACTGTTGTACTACTGACCTGTATCATACTCAGTAACAATGGCACAGTTGTGCCCACTGACATTAGTTTCCTCACTTCTGCAGGTCCCTCCAGTGTAACAGCAATGCAGCCTATCCATGCTGGTGAGTGTGTATTAACAATACCTGTAATAGTCTTGATAGTAATAGTAATATTAGGCTCACTTAGTAGTGCTCTTTCTATGCATGCAGGTGTGTCTGTGTGTTGATATCACACATACTCAGTAGTATACAATTATGTGCAACTGTGTGCATGTGCATGTGTGCATGTGTGCACCTGTGCATGTGTGCACGTGTGCATGTGTGCATGTGTGCATGTGTGCACCTGTGCATGTGTGCATGTGTGCATGTGTGCATGTGTGCACCTGTGTATGTGTGCATGTGTGCATGTGTGCATGTGTGCATGTGTGCATGTGCACATGTGTTGCGCATGTGCACGTGTACATGTGTGCATGTGTGCATGTCTGGACCTGTGCATGTGTGGATGTGGGCATCACTGGTAATATTGTGTAGACATTGTAAACTGTGTTTCCTGTTTCCCTCCCACAGGTTCTGGTGCTGCAATGGTGTCATGCAGCAGGGAACTGAATCAGGTTGCATGGGTACTTATAATGATGACATCTGTGTAATGGCACAGGAAGGTATGCCAGGATCCATCATTGGTCAGCCGATTGACAGTACACAGCTGTCAACCCCCATCAATGCGCACAGTTATCTTGCCAATACACCCTTTGTCACCAATGTCCCTAGGTGATGGACAGCATACAGTGGGCATTGACCAGGGTAATGTGGTATCTGTGGCACATGCCTCCCCACACAGCAGCCATGGGCATGGCCCTGAGATGGTACCACACAGACAGATGTCCAGGGGTTCTCGTGGGAGCATCCGTGGGTGTACTGCCCCTGTCAGACATGCCCACAGAGGTCTTACAACCTCAGCTATGTTTCGGGCTGTCATGCAGGCACAGTCACATATGGAACGGTACACCAGACAGGGTCTGAGGGAGCTGACAGCATGTCACACAGCCATGACTGACAGTATGCATGAAATTGCGGCCGTCATCCGTAATTTCACCAATGTCATAGACAGACGTTGTGGGGACATATTAGACCGGTTCCACAACTACATGTCCATGAGCCAGGGCGATGGTGAACGGCTGAGGCGTTGACGTGGGCATATGCCAGCAACAGCAGCAGCTGGCAGTCATTGCGGATGACAACAGGGCTGCGGCCGCACCCATAGTGCCAGCAGCAGCCCCAGCAATGCTGGGTCTGTTCTGTCATCAGACCACCCCAGGAGACCATGTGCATGTGGCTCTGGCCAGGCCCGACAGTGATCTGTGTCCAGTCAATGAACACCTGCTTCTGATGACAGTACCCAGTCTGGGTTGGTACTGGATACAGTCCGTAGCACCCCTGCAAGGCACAGGTACTGTGTCCGTGGCCAGAGACACTGATCTGTATGACCTGGCAGGTACAGTCTGTGGCTGTCCACAAACACCAGTATACGGCAGCCATGAGGTGGAACTGTGTGCATCCATACACACATGCGAATTGACAGCACCTAGGGCTACCGCATACACGCACACACTGCATCAGCATTGCCCTACCTTGTACTGCTGTCCCTCACCAACACACATACACATACATGTCAATCGGTGGTATCGGTGGCTGACTCAGGCATACCAAGTTCACACCCTGTGCATATGATGAAACTGTGCCACCTCCTGCAATCTGTAACATCAGTGCAGGTACAGGTTAACATGTTGCTGATGCACAGGGTGACCACATAGACGTGTAGTAATAGTATCATGTTGTTAACAGTACTGTGTGCTGAAATAATTGTGGGTATATCACAGCATGCCTGATGCAGTAAGGGTATGATTGTCATGTACTGTTGTCTACACCCATGGTAAGTACCATAGTGTATCATCTGCACATGTTGGCATACTGGTGGTAAGGATGTCAACAGAAGGCTACATACATAGGTAGCACAGGGGATAAGGTAATGAAAGTATTAATACGCAATGATGGACATGTAAACTGCAAGTGGCATGTTGCCCACACTGGGCTCTGCAATGCGGATGTTTGAGGATGTTGATATGTGTGCAGTACTACACAACTGGTACAGGACACACAGGAGCACCCTAGCACTGCAAGCTCACATCTCATACCATGCTAGACAGCCCCAACACACAAAACTAACTGTCACAGGAGGGAGAGTCCCCATACATGTCAGGGATACTGTGGTGGCAGGCCAGGTAGCATACTTCCTACTAAGTATGGAACCACTGAGTGAAGGCTCAGTGTCTGTTATTTGACATGTGTATTACTGCAGGTATGAGCACATGGGTTTCCATCCAGTTATTGTACATCCTGACAGTACATGGTCTGTACACTTGTGTGTGCTGAGACTGGACCCTAGCCATCTGACTTGTGTATTTCCATGTACATGCGAGTAGTGCCTGCATATTTGCAGTGTTACCTACTGGAAGTGGTACAGCTTGTTTGTTGTACAATGGACTACATGCAGCCCTGCTTACTGTAGCTTTGTTTGCATGCATGTTTGCTTGCAATTACCCTGGAATACAGATCCCACCTGCAATGCATAGTTACAGAGCTTCTGTGGACTCCTAGTGACATCTGCATAGCTTACTATATGTATGTCCATGTCTCACTCTACAGAATGTCACTGTTTGTCATATTCACATGTACGTTGCCTGTGACACATTGCATATGACTTACCTGGCATTTGTCCATGTGAGCAGTCATATATGCTACTGCTAACTAATTGCAGGCACTACACCCTCACATATTCATCTTCTGTTGAACTACCTGCTTTGCTAGGGACGGCTTGCACCTGTCACCCCTGGGCTTTCGGATATTGGCAAAGGCTCTTGCTACCCCCATAGTGCCTTTGTTAGGCACGGCTCAAATGACAAACCCACCTTCATAGGTATCACAAAGGATAAGAAACTAAGAGTAATGCTACCCAATGCCAGAAGTCTAAACCTCAAGATGCATGCACTCAAAACTCTCCTTAGCATGGAGAACATCGATATCTGTGCAGTAACAGATGCCTGGTTCAGGGCTACTGAGAGCACCCCAGCACTACCAGGTTATACCTCATACCATGCTTTTCAGCCCCAAAACTTGGAATGAACCACAAAAAGAGGGGGAGTATTGATATTCATCAAAGATACCCACACCTCCAGGTTGGTGGCAAAGCACCAAGCATCAGAGACTATCCATGTGCAACTAACAATGGGTGAAACTGCCTTCCAGGTTATAGCCTGCTACAGACCACCCTCCCAAACCCAAGAACTGCACTTGGCCTTCCTGAGAACAGTGGAAAATATGAAGGTCTCTCCAAACACCATTATATTGGGCGACGTCAACTACCCAAACATAGACTGGGAGCATGACTCTAGCTCCAACACCCTAGGCCAAAGATTCCTAGAATGTATGAGCTCAAATGCTATGGAACAACTTGTTACCACTCCCACAAGAAGGGGAAACATACTGGACCTGATCATCACCAACATGGGGACTCTATGCTCCAGACCAGAAGTGTATCCCTCACTGGTAAGATCAGACCATAAACTAATCTCACTGGATATTCACATCCCGACCCCACCCCCTGCCCAGAACACCACTGTGAACAACTTCTCTAAAGCAAATTCACACTCCTCAAAACTGAGGTGGAAACCTTCAAAGTCCCTGGGCCTGTGGAAACTACAGACCAGACCGCAGATTGCTCTATAAACGCATTATATGGACACCTTCAGGAATGCATGGATCATGTGATCCTGAATAAAACCAGGACCCAATCCTCCAAAGACAGACGTCCTGTCTGGTGGACCCCAGCCATAAACAAACTACACAATAGAAGGAGGAAGCTACTAAATGATACAGCAAAATCCCAAAAAGGGAAGGCATCACTGATCAGTATTAGCAAATAACTACAGGCACTTATAAGATTGTCTAAGGTCAGCTTTGAGAGAAATTGCACAGGACACTAAGGATAATCACAAGGCTTTCTTTAGTTATGTTAGGAACCTGGGTGGTAATTCTCAGATATGCTCAGAGGTAGTCCAAAATGTCAATAGAAACACCAAACCCACAGACATTGCCAACATTCTAGCTGACAGGTTCAGCGCAAACTCCCCCCCTCCACACCGAAAGGGCAAATATGTATTCCAGCAGAGTGCTGCACCCCTGACATCTCAGATGCTCAGGTAAGAGCCGCCCTCTCCAAAGCAATACACACTGCATCAATGGGACCAGATAGTGTCCCAGGCTGTGTCCTACATGAACTCCAAGAAGAGCTACAACCAAACATAAAACTACTGTTCAATCCTAGCCTTACTACAGGATATGTGGCCAAAGAGTGGTGTACAGCAACAATGGTTCCTCTACAGAAAGGTGGTGCCTCAACGGATCTTGGACACTATCGCCCCATAAGCCACACTAGCTCGGTCTGCAGAGCTATGGAAAGGATCATCATGGACCTCATAAATAAAGATATTGGGGACCTACAGACACTGGATCATACCCAGTTTGGCTTTGTTAAGGGCAGATCCTGCCTCTCAAACCTGGTTGATTTCTTTGAAACAGTCACCAAGGCCATTGACGAGGGGAAGGTGGTCCACACAGCCTACCAGGACCTTGCAAAAGCCTTCAATACAATACCCCACTTGGGAATTCTAGAGAAGCTCACCAGCTTAAATATAAGCCCCAATGTCACTAGATGGATTGCACACTGGCTCAAGGACAGAACCCACATGGTTAGAATTGCTGGAGCCATGCCAGACTCCAAACCAGTTACAAGTGGTGTCCCACAAGGCTCAGTCCTGGGACCTCTCTTGTTTGGTATATATTTATTGGAGGTACAGGCCAACACGGAAGGACTGTGGCTGACCAAATATGCCGATGACTGCAAACTGGCCACCATAATCGACTCTCCAGCTGACACAAGCATCCTCCAAAAGGGCCTCATAGAAACAGACAACTTGTGCCAGAGCCATGGCCTCAAGCTGAATGCAAAAAAGTGTATAGTCATCCCCTTTGGCAAAAACAAAGTGCCCCCAAGTACCACATAGGTGGTAATCCATTAAGTACAGAAGAAGTAATTAGGGACCTGGGGACCCAAGTTGATAGCAATCTCTCATTTGACAACCACGTGGCCAAAGTGGTTAGAAAGACATTTTATATAGCCCACCCCATCATGAAGGAATTCACATCTAGATCAGGGGAGGACATTGTGCCTCTTTACTCATCCCTCATCAGGCCCATAATTGAGTACAATGCCCCTGTTGGGCTGTACCTTAGCAGACACCTGCAGCAACTGGAAAGACCCCAAAAGTACCTCACCAAGAGGATCAAAGGGCTCAAACAGATGTCATATGCTGACCGGTTAAAGAAACCCCAGCTCTACTCAGTGGCATACCACCTGTTCAGAGGCGATCTGTGCCTGATGTATAAAGCCATGTCAAACCCAGAATTAATGGGCATGCTGCACCTGAGAATATCCAAATCCCATCAAGCTACATGCTTAAGAGACTTGAACCTCATCACTGAAATAAATAGGACATGCTGGAGGGACAGATTCATAACCCAGAGGCTCACTTCACTCTGGAATAAAATCCCAGTCCAGGTTAGGCAGAGTCCCTCATTGACTCTCTTCAAGAGGAATCTTGATGAGTGGATGGGACATTGCAGGTTTACCCTGGGTATCACTTCTGTGTCACTGTTAGACAGAGGCACAGTATACTAACCTCAAAAAAGGGCATGGCAAGATATATTTACAATGGATGGCGACAGCCAAACACATTCTGGCTAGGTTTATAAATGCCCTAGGGCAGATAGCCTAGTATGACCCTATGAACCTATGAACCTATGTACCTTGTTCCCCATTGGCCCTATGTGCTGTTAATCACCATGGCAATCACAATACTATGGTAGCATGTGCAAAGGTCAGTTGTCAGTCACCTCTATGGTACAGTTGTGGAATATGTGGGTCATGTGGCAATGTCACAGCTGCCACATATACACAGTTAACCCTCTCCCCTACACATAGACGTACAACACATGTATGAGATGGAACCACATAGCCAAACTGGGGACTAAGCACTCTGAACCCAGTACTGGCATAACCTGTCAGGTGGCATGAAATACTACAGTGACTACAATACCAGTCTGATGTAGACCTACACTGACAGCAATACAAGCACGTGAACACACTGGGCCATTCGTGGAGCCTAAGAATAGCATCCTGCCTGAGCGACAGACACCTCTGCAGCTGGCACACAGGCATACGTTATGCCAGAACACATCACGCATAACACATAGCACACAAATCCTGTGTGCCAAACAGTCACAGCCTGTACAGCTAGACAACACACCTGCCACAGTTGTGTTAGGTACCTTTATTGTCTGGTACAGTGAGGTCACGCTCACCAGGCTGGACAAGGTGAAGGTCACAGTGATATGACCGTGGGGCACTATGGTCCACCACATAACACAAGCATATAGGTCAGTCAGAGGCATGGACACATATGACTCATTCATTGTCCATGCCACATACCTTCTCCTGCTGTACTTATAGGGTGCTGACATCATCAGTGTTTAGAAAGGGGAATGTGCATCCTGTAGTGTGTTTTCCCAGTTGCCAAAAGGGACATTTCCCTCACACAGACTTGCACACACACCAGCCCCACTCACACACACCCACACACACACACTGAGTATTTGCAGGATTCAAACCCCTACCTAACTATGTTATGACACTCGAGACGGACGCATTAGCAGAGCGCACTATTCGGATTACTGGGCATCTGTTCTGCACCTGCAGTATTTATAGGGTGCTGACATCATTATTTCTACAGAGGTATGTACATCTAGTACTACCTGGCAGGTGGGAGATAGCATATATATGCATTTGCAGCCATCTACGTCAGGGTCGGATATGCACATCGCACTGGCAGGTTATGTTTTATACCATGCTTCGTGACCACAGGACCTGTAACACACAACACAAAACAACCAGTCCTGACCACCCCTTCCACATCCAGGACACACACTTTTCTTCCCTGGGCACAGTGCCAAGATATGCAGGTGTTCACATACACCATTCCAGTTGTTAACGTCAGGTACAGGCATATTGTGTGTGGGAACTACTCAGGCCTCTACAACATTACCCTACAGCCACTACAATTTGTGAGCCCATGTGCTATGGCAGAACCACTCACCACAGCCACAAGGGGGAATACATATTGCACCTGACCATCTACAACATGGGTACTCACTGTTCCACACCAGAGGTAGACCACCATTGTTGATATTTGACCATACCCACATTTCCCTGGCCATCCATATCCCATCCCCACCCCCAGGCAAGGTTGTCACTGCAAACAAACTGTATTTATCAAAAGCAGACTTTACACTTGTGAAGACTGGGATGGAAGACTTCAAAGGGCCCATGCTGGGGGAGTATACAGGCTACTCTGCATAATCCTTGACAATTGCAATCTATGAGCATGTGGAAGGTTTGCATTGATCATGCTATCCCAAATATACCCATGACTGCTCCACAACAGGACACCTGTCAGATGTACACCAGCCATATATGAGCTGTCCAACAGAGTGAGCTAATACATTGCAGAGCAGTAGCCCACAGAGGGAGAACATCTCTGAACAGTACCGGCATGACACTTCAATCCCTCATAATCATCAGGACACAGTGACGACAGTGAAATTGTCCAGACAATGCAGATAAGGCTCCCCTCAGTCTGTTATTGACGCCCACTTACTGTTAGAGGTCCTCAGCAACCCTCTTCCAACACACACCAACAACATGGCTGTGGCTTAGCAAATTCAAACCCTGGGATCTCCACTGTGTCCCTGCTTGACAGAGGCACAGCATACTAGCCTCACACGGTGCCTTATGTGACCTACTTTACAGTGGCACAGTAGCCTACTGTACTGGGGAGGCAGACGCCAAGCACACTCTGGCTAAGCTGTCATTCCCTAGGGCAAACAGCCTAGTGTTGACTTCTACACCCATATGTTTAATTGTCAAATGCACATTATTTGTTGCTGATAGACTGTTTGCAGGTCTTTATTGCCATAGCATTCCCTGTTTGTATGAACAACTTGTGTATCTGTGGAAGATGTTTGCATATGGGAGGGATCCACTATATCACGTATGTCTCTGTAGTCATTTAACTGTGTGCAGTGGGCAGATTGCTGTAATGTGGTTGGTTCCTGGAATAACACGTACAAATACCAGATATGTGTGGCCAACTGCTAAACTAAGATTTGGCCTAAGTGTGTGAGCATGCCCAGTTCAGCCTTCCCATGGCATGTTGTCTGACATATGTCTCATTTATCAAAGTGTGTGAGCATGCCCAGTGTGAGCTTTCCATATGTTGAACTCTGCAGCCCACCACATTTGTGGATGAGTGTGAACTTCAACAAATATCTCCCGTTTATGGTTGTGTGTTGTGTGTCATGTTGTGTAGTTGCTGTCCGACTGCTTTGTGTGTGAACACAACAGGGATTATACTGTGCCTGCAGGGTTTGCATGGGATACTTTGCATACAGTTGTCAACATCCTTTCTTACTGACCTAACACTGCAGTACCGTATAGTGTACTGGTTCAGTATTTTGACTGTGTTGGACAGTATCCTGGGCTTTAGTCCTATCACTGCTTTACATTTCCATAGTGAGCAGAACAGCCTGGTTAGGGGCCAGTTGTGCACATCTGACCATGTTGCATTATGTTCAGATATGAACTACTTAAATCAGGCTTGTCCAACATTGGTAGTGTATTCCACAACATAGGTGTACATTTGCAAACACTAGCGATGTGCCCTAGGCCATTTCTAATGCTAGTTGGAGAGTGTTTTTGTCCTTCAACACACATTGTAAGTGAAGTTTGCCATGACATATGTCATGGTTAGTATACTGTGCCTCTGTCGACCTATGACATAATAGTGATACCCAGGGTAAACCTACCATCTCCCATCCACACATCAAGATTCCTCTTGAGGAGAATCGATGAGTGACTATATGGATAGCCTGTACTGGGAGTTTACTCATGAGTGGAGGTGGCTTCTGTGTTATGGATCATGCAGTACAGCTTGTCATATGTATGTCAGTGCTGGGGTTCAGGTCTCTCATGTGCATAGCTCACTGCCATTCAGATTGTACAAGGTGCGGCATGTTTATTGATTCCAGCTTGGACATGGCTTTATACATCAGGCACAGCTTGCCTCTGGGTGGGCAGTATGGCAGTGTGTGTAGCTGCAGTTTGTTTAATCAGGCAACACATGGCATCTGTGCAAGCTCTTTGATACTCCTGGTGAGGTACTGTTGGGGACTTTACAGTTGATGGAGGTGTCTGCTGAGGTACATCCCACAGGGGCTATTGTAGTCAATTGTAACACTGATGAAGGATGACTGCAGAGCCACAATAACCTCCCCTTATCTAGATCTGACAACCTTCATGATTAGGTGGGTATATGGTATGTTTCTGTAAACACTACAGCCACATGTTTGTCCAATGCAGGGTATCTATCACCTTGTGTCCCCAGGTCTCTCATTACATGTTAAGTACGTAATGGGTTAACACCTATGTGGTAATTGGTGGGCACTTACTGTATATCCATGGGGGTTGACTATACACTTTTCTGCAGTTAGCTTGCTGACATGGCTATGGGACCAGTTGTCTGTTTCTATGTGGCCCTTTTGTAGGATGCTTGTGTCAGCTGGAGGGTCAGATATGGTGGGCAGTTTGTAGTCCTCTGCAAACATGTTCAGACACAGTCCTTCCATGTTGGCCTGTACCTATGGGACATATATACCAAACGAGGGAGGTCCCAGGACCAAGCCTTGTGGGATGCCAGTTATATCTGGTTTGAAGTCTGACATGGCTGTAGCATGTCTGACCATGTCAGTTCTGTCCTTTGTCTGGTTTGCAACCCCTCTACTGACATAGGGGGTTTATATTTAAGCTGGTGAGCATATCTATAATGAACATGTAGGGTATTGTATAGAAGTCTTTGCAAGGTCCAGCTACGCTGTGTGGACCACATTGCCCTCATCAATGACCTTAATGACTGTTTTAAATAAGTCAAACATGTTTAGGGGCAGGATCTGCACTTAAGAAAGCCACACTGGGTAGGGTCCGGTGTCAGTAGGCCCCCAATATCTTTATGTCTGCGGTACATGCTGATCCTTTCCATAGCTGTGCAGACCGAGCTTCTCAGGATTCTGGGGTGGTAGTTTTCAGTATCCATTCAGGCAACACCTTTGTTGAGAATGACCACTATTGTTGTACACTGCTCTTTGGGTACATATCCTGTGGTAAGGCTGACATTGAGCAGTAGTGTGATTTGGCATTCCATTCTTCTTGGAGTCCATGTTGGACTCAGCCCAGGACACTATCTCATACCATTGCTGCTGTGTGTTTTGCTTTGTAGATGCTGGCTGTTACCTCAGCATCTGCAATGTCAGGGTCCAGCAGTCTGCTGGGATAGATATTTTGCATTCTGGGGGGGGGGGGGTCACTGCACCTATCAGGATGTATGTTGGCAATATGTGTGTGTGTTTGGTATGTTGTTTGTAATATTTGTGTGATTCAGAGCATATCTGTGAATTCCCAACACAGTTCCTACCATCAGTTGTGGAAGCCTTGGGATTATCCTTCGTGTCCTATACAATTTGTATCTTCATAGGTTCATAGATTCATACTAGGCTATCCACCCTAGGGCATTTGTATGCCTAGCCAGAGTGTGTATGGCTTTCACCACCCCTTGCTATGTGAATATTATGGCCATTTATGATTTGCTTTGCTGTGCCTCTTGTCTGGATGTGACACAGTGAAGACCCCCAGTGTAAATCTACGATCATACATCCACTTGGCAAGATTCCTGTTGAAGAGTGTCAGTGAGGGGCTCTGCCTAACATAGAGTGGGATTCTGTTCCAGGGTGTGGGGAGCCTCTGGGTTATGTATCTGTCCCTCCAGCACATCCTATTTCATTATGTGTTGAGGTTGACATCTCTCACTCTCACAGCTCCGATGGCTTTGAGTTTTCTGGGGTGGAGCATGTCCATTACTCCTGTGTTGGACATGGCCTTGTACAACAGACATACAATGCCTCTGTGTAGGCAGTATGTGACTGCATTCTGCTGGGGTGTCTACAGCCAGGCAGCATATGACATATATTTGAGACCCTTTATCCTCTTGGTGAGGTACATTTGATGTCTTTCTAACTGCTGCAGGTGTCAGGTAAGGTACATCCCAAATGAGGCATTGTACTAGATTATGGGTCTGATAAGAGAACAGTATAGGGGCACAATGACCTCTGTTGACATAGATGTGAATCCTTTCATGATACGGTGTCCAATATAGACAGTCTTCCTAGCCACATTGGCAATGTGAGTGTCACATAACAGGTTACTGCCCACTTGTGTCCCTAGGTCCCTGATTACTCCTTCCATACATAATGGTTTACCACTTATGTGGTAATTTGTGAGTACCTTGTTTGGTATTTGGTGGGACATTCATACTGTCCAGTGTCTTCAGGATGGCTGGGTGGGGTTCCTGTGTGTGAGAGTGTGGTCTGTAGCATGCTACAGACTGTACAGCAGTCTTGCCTATGGTTAGTTGCACATGGGTACACTCCAATGCCTTGTGCATTGTCAGTTACCTGGACGTATGGGTGTCTGTGCTGAATATGGATACTCACCCTCCTTTTATGCTTTGTTCCAGGTTTTGGGGCCATAAAGCATGATATGTGGTATAACCTGGTAGTGCTGGTGTGCTGTCAGGAGGCTTGCAGCAGGTTTCTGTCACTGCACAGACATCGATGTTCTCCATACTGGGGATGGCCTTGGGAGCATGCATATTGAGGTTTACACATCTGGCATTGGTCAGCATTACCCTTATTTTTCTTTCCACTTATGTTTTGTAGGGTGGTGGGTTAGTCTTTTCAGCCTTGCCTATGAAAGGGTCTATGGAGGTGGCAAAAGCCTTATCCAATATCCAGATGCCCAGGGGTAACAGGTGCAAGCCATCCCTGGAACAGCTGCATGGCTTGTCAAGCATGACATCCCAAGCAGACAGACATTGGATCCCCTTGGAATGACACCAGTAATTGTGCCACTTGTTATAACTGATCATTCCATGTTTGTACTGTGGCATCATTCTTGGTGAGGGTAGGATTCTGTAAACGGTCAGTGTTATACCGGCCTGGACTACATAATTGGAGAGCTCATCTATATCTCTTTTCATGTAGTCCAGGGAGGTACATCCCAGGTCATTCACACCAGCATGGACTATGACTGCATCATATTACTACTTGCTTTGGGGTGACCAGCATACTTGTGTTATGTGGCGTATTGTAGCAGCCTAAAGGCAGCTTACTGTACCCTTTCCCTTGTTCAGTCTGGTGTGTGGGACAGCAGCGTGTCTCACTATGGAGTCACCTATTACAACTGTATCAGGCATGTTGTTTCTCCTTCTGGCCTGTGACTGTTTGGCACACCAGCTTTGTGTACTATGTGTTGCATGTGCTATGTTTGGAGGTTGTTTGATTGGGTGTCTGCTTTGGAGGCCTCTGTTGGTGTGGTGTGTTTGTAATTAGGGCCTCCGGGAATATTTTTCTGTGTTTATGTCTTTGGTTTGCAGTTGTGGTAGGTCTATGTGGGACTGGGTTTGTGGTGTGTGTGGTTACCTTCTCCTCCTGACTAGTTTTGGGAGTACTGAGTTGAGGGAGCTCAGCCTCCACTTTGGATAGATGGTTGCATCTCTCACATGTATTTGTATTTCATGGGGGGAGTTGGGGGTTGTCTGTGTACTTGGGGCAGGTGTAACATTGCCTCAAGATTCACAGATTCAACTTGTTGTAGCTGGCCTTAGTGGATTGTATGTGTGGACATATTTTATTGCCATACTACTGATCAGTGATTACTTCTTTTTTTATGTTTGCTCTATCATGTAGTAGCTTCCTCATTCTCTTGCATGGTTTGGTTATGGCTGGTGTCCACCATGCCAGATGCCTGCGTGTATGGCATTGTGTCTTGTTTTAATTTAGGATTGCATAATCCAAGCATTCCTGGCAGTGTTCATGGAATGCCTGTATAACAGGTTCTGAGGTGTGGCCCATATTTTGCACCTGCACAGGACCTTTAATGGATTCCACATCAGTTTGGAGGAGTGCTAATTTTGCTTTACACATGTTTTTCACTGTGGTATTCTGGCCAGGGACTGTGGTCAGGATGTGTATATCCAGTGTGATTAATCTGTGGTCTGGTCTTACCAGTGAGCAACACACTTCTCATCTTGCCATCCAGTACCCATGTTGCTGATTATCACATCCAGTATGCTTACCCCTCTTGTGGGAGTTGTACATTGTTCCTGGGCATTTTGGTTTATGGATTCTATGAACTTTTGTCCTACAGTGTTGGAGCTAGTGTAACACTCCCAGTCTATGTCTGGGTATTTTCAGTCACCCAATATAATGTGGTTTGGAGGACTTGATATATTCATGTATTCCAACATAGGCCAGGTGCAGTTCCTGGTGTTGGGATGGTAGTCTGTAGCAGGCTATAAACTGGGGGGCAGTTTTAGCCACTGTTACTTGACCATGGCTAGTTCATGCTGCTTCTTGTTGTGGTACCAACATGGGGGTGTTGTTATCCTTGACAATTATTGCTAGTCACCCTCCTTTTGTAGCTTGTTCC
The DNA here is from genome assembly GCF_019279795.1 of Protopterus annectens. Taxonomy (NCBI): domain Eukaryota; kingdom Metazoa; phylum Chordata; order Ceratodontiformes; family Protopteridae; genus Protopterus; species Protopterus annectens. The sequence continues at coordinate 1,606,353,913 of NC_056728.1, forward strand.
ATGTTTTGAGGCTGTACAGCACAGTATGAGGTGTAACCTGGTAGTGTTAGGGTGCTGTTGTGAGCCTTGACCCAGTTTTCTGTTACAGCACAGATATCAACATTCTCCATACTGGGTGAGTTTAGACTGCATGCATCTTGCTGTTTAGACTTCTGGCATTGGGTAGCATTACATCTAGGTTCTTATCCCTTCTGATACCTATGGAGGTAGGGTTGTGTTTTGAGCCTTACCTATTCAGGGCACACTGTGGGTAACAACAGCCTTTGCCAGTATCCATACGGCCTGCACTGATAGGTGCACGCCAGTCCTAGCAGGTGGAGCATCATGTCATGCTCAGCATGTCATCCCAGGCAGGCACACATTGGATCCCCTTTGACTAACTGCAAAACTTCAGCCAATTATTGCATTTGATCATCTCATTGTCATATTGTGGCATGATGCTTGGTGAGGGTAGGATGTTAGTCACGGTCCTCAGGTGTGCATATAGTACATGGTGTTACATTACTTAACACATGGCATTCATGCCTCAGGTGGTGCTGCAGGGCTGCCTCTGTCAGATGCACATATTACACTCCCTGTACATGTTTGTGAGCAGGTCATGACATTTTAGGCATCCCTGTTATTATTTGAGTGAGTCAGAGGGGTTATCATTCCCAGGGTTCCTACTGAGCCAGTGTATGTGCTATGGGTTGCCTCTTTGCCATGGCCAGGGCATACTGGGCATGCCTCCTTCTGCCTACTGAGGCAGGCTCAGGTTGTTCCTCCTCTGAGTCCCGCTCTGCCTGTGATGGCCTTGGCAATGGTGGGGGGCTGTTTGGCCCAGCCCTATGCTGGTCCTGCTGCAGCTGTTTTCACAAGATCATATTATGTAGCATAGCACATACCATGACAATTTGGGTACATGTAGTTGGTGTGTACTGCAAGGCTCCACCAGATGTGTCCAGACACCGGAACCATGACTTGAGCAGCCCGAACACACGCTCTATTACATTACGTGTTTGTGCGTGTGCCTCATTATGGTGTTCCTGTTCAGGTGTGTGTGCATTTCTGATGGGTGTCATCAGCCACAGCTCCAGTGCATAACCTGCATCCCCCACTAGGTGTCGGTGTGGGATGTCCCCATTGGCAAATGTCTGGTACAGCTGCGTCAAATGCCAGATGTGGGAATCATGGCAGCTCCCAGGGCAGCCAGCACACACATTCATTATTATGCCCTGGGCATCACACACAACTTGGCAGTTGATGGAGGGGAAGCCCTTGCGGTTAATGTAGGCCCTACCCCGCTCACCGGCTGGGGCTTTGATGCGTATGTGCGTGCAGTCTATTGCACCCACTACCTCAGGGTATTCCGCTATTTGCTGGAAGAGACGCATATTGCTGGCCAATACCTCATGGGCATTGGGGAAATATACATGATCACCGACATGTGCTGACATGGCATCCAGGAACTGGTGCAGTACCCTGGAGGCTGATGCCTGTGATATCCCCATCATATCACCAGTTGGTCTCTGGAAGGTACCTGTTGCTAGTATTCTTAGGCCAACACATACCTTGGTTTCCACTGGGATGGGTTCCCCTCTGTTGGTCCTGTGTGTGAGGTGTGGCCTGCACAACTCCACTATTTGCTGCAGGAGCTCTCCGTCCACTCTATAGCGCTCTACTATCTCCAGCTCATGTAACCCATGGTAGGTGACCCTGGGCCTGTACACTCTTCTCCGTCTCCTCACTGTGAGTTGTCTGGCACCATCTGCTTTGTCACCACCCTCAGCAAGTCGCATATGTCTCATTATAACAGCTATGGCAGCCCCTAACATTTCTGCTCTGAGTTCAGCTTTTTCAGTTTTCACTTCTAATAGCTTACTCCTGTCTTGCAGTGTCTCTTGAGAGAAACATCTTGCACTGATGTTTGCAGAGTTTGAAGTGTTGGGCTGAGCTACTATTCTGCCTGTCTAATTGCCTGCTTCTAATTGTTTTCACCTGCTAGCTCCAGCAGTATTCCCTGCTAGCTTCCTACTAATTCTGTTGCTTCCTTTTTCCTTTCTGTTTCCTCATGGGGGAGCAGCGTGCATACCAGCAGAAACACGCTCACAGTGGCTTACACGCCCGCACACATGCTTACACGGTTCAGAATCTGCTTATTCGGGTTAAAACATGCGCACACCCACACAAACAGTGTTAAACATCTACCAACACGCTCCCACATGCTCAGTCTGCCTTACACGTGCACACACTGTCTTACTCGCGCTTCATGGCGCGCACACGTGCGCATGCATGCCCAGCAAGAAACTTTGGTGTAGGCAACAGTGTACACCTTCCATTCCTTGACTTTCCCATGCTTATGTTGTGACACTCCTCTTTCCATGATATGTGTCTGACATCTGTCATGTAACTCTGACCTCCAATGAACTGTATTTCTTTCTGCCATTCCCCCCTGTGATGCCACCTATCTCCTACTCTGTTCCTCCCCCTTATGTAACTCTTACACTACTCAGAATGTGCTCATTTACTATGTGACAGTGGAATTCAGTACCCTAACACTCATTTGCATCAGATTGCCTACTAATGCTTAGTTACATGTCTTAGACTCAGCTTCCCCCCTTAGCGACCACTAAACGGTGGCCATGTTGTTTTTGGTCTGCTGGTCCCTGCATTGTAAATCCATGTATTGCATAAAACCCACATTTGTGGGTTTATAACCTTCATTTTTATGTTTTTATATAGCGCAGCCCATTTGCGCGGGGCTGCGCTGCCTTTAAACACCGGCGATTGCAGAAAAAAAAAATGTATTTCTCATATTTGCATCGGGGTACCTTGCCAATGGCCACATATTTGGCCACTGGCATGCTGCCTGACACATATGCACCCTTTATTTGGAGCTGACATGGCTCCATTGTGTTTTTTGCAGAAACGTACTCAGTTGTCAACTGAGTACATTTCTGCAGCTTAAATGGCTCTTACACGGGCTGCTTTGGGCTTCCTGGATCGCTAATCAACCTCATTTGCATGCTATTCAGCTGCAAGTGAGGTGATTAGCTTATCCACGCCCACTCCGTGTAAGAGACATTTTGGCCTGGCCTGGATTGCGAAGGCTGCATGGAGTCTTACACTACTCTTAGACTCCGTGCAAGCCTTCGTGAATCCTGCCCATTGTTTTTTATTGGTCATTTTATGGCTTGTAAGATATGGCAGTCAAATGTGAGATTTTTGCCAAAGACATCTCCTTGTTTACTGTTGTAACTATTTCTATTTTAGTGTTGTTTGCTGATGTAATTAGAAAAGCTACTTTTGGTTATTATATTATTTTGGGGTGAAGAGCATTAATTTTGTTTTGTTTGGGTTAAGGAACAAGCATGAATTTTTTCAGCAAGGTTTCTATAGAGGTAAAATAAGTTTGGATAAACTCCTGGAGTGTGGAGAGAGCTGAAGCTGCACACATTAATCCCAAATCATCAGTGTATTGGGCAATGCTTTTTGCTTGTTGTGTGCTAGAATAAAGTTTATTTATAAAACTTTTGAAGATGTGTAGTGCAAGAACAGAGCCTTGTGGGACGCTTATGGTGACAGGTTGAAATGGGGAATAATCCTGGTGCCATTTGATTGCTTGTTTTCCTTCAGAAAGATAGCTAAGGAGCCATGTAAACAAGTACTGAAGAAGTCAGAAAGAAGCAAGTTCAGAGAGTAAATGTTGATGTGATACTGTGTCAAATACGTTAGATAAGTCAAAACATTGACACAAGTGTGTCATTGTCTCTAGGTTAATAAATAATATAAAATGCAGTAAAGCAGTGGTTGTACAATGGTGGGATCTGAAGTCACTCTGTATTTGGGACAGTAGGTTATTGGAGATGTGATACTGTATGATGTGAGTGTGTGGATACACTTTTGAATGATTTTTGAAAGTAGAAAAATGATAACTATGGGTCTGTAATTGTTAAATTTAGTTGATGTATCTGCTTTGTCTAATGGAATAAACTAGGAATGTTTCCAGATGACATGAACATATTGTTCAAGTATGGAACTCTTTACCAGTATAGAGATGAGTAAAGCAATGGCATCAGCAGCTATGTTTAGATTTTCTGATTTAAGTTTGTCATCAGCCAGGGTGGTGAGTTTAAGTTTAAGTAGAAGCTTTTTTATAGTAGTTGTAGCTATGGGGATGAGGTTGAAATGATGGGAGGGATTAGGATTTGTTGACAGGAGTAAGAGAGAGATAAAGAGATAGAAGTGGCAGGGTGAATGTTAACTAAGGACAGTATGGTCCATATAAAGTAGTTGTTGAAATGGGAAGAGATTGATTCACTGCAGTAACTGGCTGTTAAGGAAGTAGTGGTAGTTTGGCTGAGGTGTAGTAACCCATTTAGGGATGATCAGAAAAGGTTCAGGGTTTTTTTGATGTTTGTGTTGAGTGCTATTACAGATTTGTTTATCTGGTCTGATATGCAGTTTAGTAAGGTTTCTTAGGTATCTAGAAACCTATATTAAGTTTGAGTCTTTAGTTGTGGGCATTCTTTCCATGCTTTGTCACTTTCTAACATTGCCTGTGTTGTTTGCTTAGCTAGCCATGGTGCAGAGTTGGATTTGACCATTTTATTGTGGACTGTGGGCAAGTCATTAAGGTTCTTAGGAAAATGTCATTGAAGTGGGAGATTGCAGAGTCTAGATGTATAAATGTGAGCATATTCCAATTGTGCTGATCGTGTTTTAATAATGGTGTCTTAGTTGAACTTCATTGAATCTCATATTTGGTTGCATATAATTTGTTTGTTCTGGCTATTGCAGTTTCTAATGGCATATGAAGGCAAGTGGTCACTTATAAGGTCTAATAGGAGTCCAACTAAAATTACTTTCCTGGTTTATTGGTGAGTACCCAGTCTGAGGTAGATTGTCTGCTGAAGTTTTTGTCTATTCTAATGGGGAATGAAATTAATTGATTAAATCATGTAGAT
>NC_056728.1:1606359358-1606397944 GCF_019279795.1 Protopterus annectens
AGATCCCATGCAGGAGGGTTCCTGAGAAGATCCCTCTTAAAAATTGCCTGAGAAGAGGTTGAGAGAAGATAGGAGGATCCATGTTGTACACTGCTGAAATTGCTGAAGCATGAATCTTAATGGAAGAATAGGACAGGCCATTGTGGAACAGTTCTGCTAAGTATTCTAGGATGTGTGCTAGGCTTGCAAGCGTGACATCTGTTCCCTTTGATGCACTCCAAATGAGGAATCTCTTCCATTTGGCTGAGTATGTTTTCCTTGTGGAGGGTCTGCGAGCCTCCAGGATAATGTCCTTGACCCTCTGAGATAAAACAGGTTGGTTTTGTTTTATGCAATTTTCCAGGCAGTTAGCTGCAGCGTTTTCAAGTTTGGATGTAGGGTCTTGTAGTTGTTCTGTGTTAGAAGTAAAGGCCATAGAGGTAGAGGCCATGGGTCTGTCCGAGACATGCTTCTCAGTAGCGGGTACCAATGCTGCCTTGGCCAGTCTGGAGCTATCAGAATTACCTTTGGCTGTTCCTCCCTGATTTTCAATAGAACTTTGTACATCAATGGGAGAGGTGGAAAGGCATAATGTGTCAGTGCCTTCCAGCTGAAAGAAAGGGAATCTACCCTCCAGGCTTGTGGGTGGTATTCTCTTGAGCAGAATTTCTTCAGTTGGTGGTTGAGTGGGGAGGCGAACAGGTCTATCTCTGGCATTCCCCATTTCTTTGTTATGGTTTTGAAGATATCTGGATGCAGCATCCATTCGTGAGCATCCGTGGTAGTTCTGCTTAATTTGTCTGCAAGTGAATTCTCTTTTCCTGGTACGAATATGGCCTGTAGTTGAATGTTGAGATTCAGGCCGAGTTTCCACAGTTCCATTGCCATCCGGCATAGAGGGTAGGAATGTGTGCCTCCCTGTTTGTTGATGTACCACATGACTGTGGTATTGTCCGTCCTTATCAGCAGGTGTCCTTGCTTGAGGAATGATTTGAATGCCTGAATTGCTTGTTTCACTGCCAGCATCTCTTTTAGATTTATGTGTAGTTTCAGCTGGTTTTGGGACCATAGTCCTTGGATACACTTGTCTTCCATGTGTGCTCCCCAGCCTAGGTCTGAGGTGTCTGTGGTGATGGTCTGCCTTGGTTGTGGTTTGTGGAAAGGCAACCCTCTGTTGGTCTGGCAGGCCTGAGCCCACCACAGGAATTCTTTTTTTCAGGCATGGAATGATTGGTATCATGGTCTCTAGACTGTGTTTGTGTTGAGACCATACATTTCTTAGGTACCATTGTAATTTTCTCATATGCAGTCTGGCATGTGGGATTAAGATTATGCAAGATGCCATGTAACCCAGGGCCTGCAGGACTTTCCTTGCAGTAAGCTGAGTTTGTCTTGTCAATGCCATGAAGTAGACTGGAAGTTGGTTTTGTTTTTCTTCTGTGAGAAAAGCCATCTGAGATATTGTGTCCAGTTCTGCACCCAAAAATGTTATCCTTTGGGATGGCACTAGTCTTGACTTCTGTATGTTTACTGTGTATCCCAATGCTTGCAGCAGTTGTATGACATAGGCCAAATCCTTTATTATTTTTGTCTTGTTGTCCGCTTGTATTAGGCAGTCATCCAGGTATGGATAGATTTGAATTCCCTGAAGCCTGCAATGTGCAATTACTGATGCCAGGCATTTCGTGAATACTCTGGGCACAGTAGATAAGCCAAAGGGCAATGCTGAGAATTGATAATGCTCTGATCCTGCAAGAAATCTGAGGTGTCTTCTGCAATCTGGTCGTATAGGGACATGCAGGTATGCCTCCTTGAGATCTAGAGTCACCAGCCAAGACTCCTTGCCCAACATGGGAAGAAGTTGCTGTAGGGTCAGCATCTTGAATTTTGGTACAATGAGATATGTGTTCAGTGCGGACAAATCGAGAATAGGCCTCCATTGAGTTTCTTTTCTTGGTACAAGGAATAGTCTGGAGTAAAATCCTTGGCCTTGTTGCTTTGATGGTACCTTTTCTATTGCTCTCATCCGTAGTAAGTTGATGACTTGCTTTAGAGCCTCTGACTTCTGGCTTGGCGGAAGGTTTGGCATTCCTTTCTTTTTTGGTAAAGTGTGGAAGTGAAACCTGTAACCTTTGTCTATTGTTTGCAAAGTCCATTTGTCTCCTGTAATGCAATGCCAGTTTTTTGAAAATAAAGCTAATTTTCCACCCAAGGGTGGTTCCAATTGTTCCCTGGTAGGCGGAATCAAAGCCAAGTCATTGTGTCTGTCCCATGGAAGTGGTTGCAGTCGCAGCTGTAGAGGTACTCCTCTGGTTGTCAGGTTGCCACTGACGGCCCTTGTAGGCACCCCTTGATTGACCTCTGCCTCTTGGGCGTCTATTTCTGCCTCTTTGTGCAGTGGAGGTGTTTGGAAAGGACCAATTCTTTGAAGGCCAATTTCTACTGAACCTCGGAGGTTGGACCTGCAAAAAATCCTTGACTGTTTGCACAGATTTTGCTTTTTCCTCCACTTTCTTTAGAACCTCCTGTGCAGGGGAGCCAAATAAACTTTGGGCCAGATTCACAAAGCCTCCGTGTAAGAGTTATAACTCTTACACAGAGGCTGCAGTTAAACGGTGTGATGTCAGCATGTCATGCATATGCATGAGGTGCATGAGGCATGCTGAATCACACTAGTAACTCTTACATGGTCCGTGTAAGAGAGTAGGAGGCGTGTCTGTAGGCTAAGCCCTGCAAGCGGACACGCTCCCGGAAGACTAGAATGGCTGAAAGTAAACAGCCACGAGAGAGGCCATGGAAATGTGAATAAACACACTACACAACACATGCCCCGACAGACCATCAGTGTATAAAGTGAATAGATGTTATAAAATTAAATGAAAACCTGTTTTTTTTTTAAACCCCGTAAATGTTTGCTACTGTGTGCGCTCGTGTGCGCGGGTGTGCTACTAGCGCAATCGCAGTTAGCAGTCAGTGGAAAAGGATATAAGAACTAAATATGCAAAGTAAGCCAAGAAGTAATAGCTTAGTGGTAGAGTTGCCGGCCTAAGAGTAGGCAGGCAGGGTTCGAGCCCCCACAACAACTTTTTTTTTTTTTGGTAAATAAGCACTAAAAAGCCCCCTGACAGTATTGTACAAATGTAAAAGTATTCCCTTTTGTAAAATGGAATGAAATGGAGCATATATTTTGAAGTAATACAATAATAAAAATAGTCAGAAATGTACTGATAGCTAAGCTGCTGTGAGACAGACTGCCCGTAGCTGAGTAGTGTTTAAAAAGCTGCAAACTGCGTGCCCGTTGCTAAGCACCGGTTTAACAGGCTGAAACTGTTTGCAACTAGCTGTGCTTAGCTGAACATGTGTGTCACTAGCCAATTAAGGTTCATCCCAGCGCACACAGTTTGCGCGCCGCGCCCACAAGCTAACTGGCAGTGCGCATGCGTTAGCTCCACGCAAACGAGCGCAGACCTGGTTTTAAGTGCTTAAAAGTGCTTTTGGCATGTTTGATTAACAGGTCCTCAACTCATTTCTGTCAGGAAAATCAAAAATCAGTTGCCAGATTCGAACCCAGGATACCATGCACTAGAGTCAAGGTACTAAACCACTAAGCCATGACAGCAATACCTAGAAATGCAGAAATAGCATATATATGGGATAAAATCCAGAATGGAGCATGATAAAGCATTTTCAGTGAAGTAGATACAATTCCAAAATGGCCAATCAGAGAAATGTGCGGGAAAAGCGGCATATATAAGCCCCATAGGCGGGAATACACAGCAGAACCGATTGTAGAACAGACCTGCAGTCAGAATGAGTGGAGTAGGTGAGGGACGTTGCTTTCGAGCACAGCGTTGGGGCGTTGAGGAGTCAGATACATGGTCTGGCTCCTTGTCCATCATCACGAGGCCCAACTCATGCAGGGCCAGGTCTCATGGGGAGCGTATAGGGCAAAGGCATGGGACCAGTTGGCTCATGATCTGACCAGTGCTACTGGCATTCCACGCACTGGTGAGCAGGTCCGTCACCACCATGCGGACCTGAAGCGACGCAAGCAAGACCAGTTGGCCCAATGGATCCAGGAGGCCCGGGATATGCCCAACGCCCCACTACTGAGTAAGTTACATTTTACTTATGTATGTAAGGATTTCAACTGGCTGATACCATGGAGATGTGTAGTCCAATATTACTTCTTTCGTATTACAGCTGCAGGTGTCCGCTCTGCGAACCGCAAGATGCATGCCCGTAGGCTGGTGTGGCTGCGCCACCATGCAGGTTAGTAACCCCACCCAGTACTTGTAAATAAATATTATACTGTAGCATGTATCAGAACACTGCAGTGTATTGATTAAAAGTAATATAATGTGCAAGCAAGAATTGAAAGTCTGCAGGTATGGCTGCAACAAGTTCATCAGTATGCAAGTGTAACTGGAAATATAATTGATAGAATTAAACAGTGCTGTAATACAGATGTCCCACCATTAATTAAATATAGTGTAACCTGCAGTAGTCTCAAGAGTACAGCTTCAGAATCTGAGGTAGTCACATGTGAGATATATCCCCTGTTGAAATGCTGAATCATGACAGAAGTGAGGCTGTTGGAAAGTGTTTGAATCACCACCAGTCTAACATGTGAACAAAGCCTAGAAGTACCAACCTGAACTGTGAAGTTGCAGGATGTGTGAGAGTGACAGAAAGGGTCATGTATCAATAAATAAAGTAGTAATAACCCCTGAATATATTAGCCCCAGTGTGTTTCTACAGAACTAAATGCATGTGGGAAGTACAAATTAACATCCCAAACTGATTTCAGTGTGTCAGAATCTGGAATGTCTAGGCCAAATTCTGTATATGGTGATAACAGCAAACAATTTGCAGATAGAATGAATGATTATCTGACAGACTAAACAGCCATAGTTGTCCCCTGTCCTGTCATCAAAGTGTAGCAGGATGATGTATCTGATCAAATTCAAAATAAGTAGGATAGTGATGTATTTGTAACAGGTGTAGCATGACAGTCAAATAAAAAATATTTTGAAACATCAGCCTCAACTCAATTGTGTACCTATTACAAATGTAAATCAATGTGTAACATATGAATGTGTCATCACTTTCTATCTCCACCCAACCCTATAATTCCATATAACAACACCCACTAAATATTGGTATGTGAACATTTCATTAACTCATTAACCCCGAATGCCTTCTCATGGCGCCTCTGTGCTTAACACCGAGCGCGCCATGAGAAGATACTAATTTCAAGCTGTTAACCCCGAGTACTTCCTGAAGCGCGAGAAACTGTAGTGAAGATTTGTAGTTGAGCTTAATGTAAAACACACTGAAATCATAACTGAACATGTAAATTACATTATATAGTTACGATTCAGTGTGTTTTTACATTAAGTTCACATTAAACTTTTGCTACAAATTCCGTGTAAAAGGTTCTTGATAGAGCAAGTGGTGGCAGCCAATTGGATTCTTGCAATCCAAGCCACCACTTGCTCCACCCCCATCCTAATTTTCTTTTGTTTTAAACTACTAAACTCTCTATAACTAATGCATCACCAGTCCACTACTTATAACATATTGTTTATCCAGCCATTTCATATAACTCAACGACTTTCTATTGACCGTTGTATTTTTAAGTGACGCCTGAGGCGTGAATTCCAGTAAGACCCTCACCCTTTACTTATTTCAGCCAGTTCTGAAATGTGATGTTTCTAAGGCTATCTACAAAAAAACCCTCCCACTAAAGAGCACAAATATGTTGCGTTTGCCGAAGAAACAAATGCCGTTAACAGGATTGCTGTAGACAGTTGCAACTAAAATTGATTTTTTGTAGGATTCAATTCCTACAAACAGCTAAATCTAGTTTGTGCAAAGGTAATGGGAACAGTACTACAATTTCAGCATAAATACGAAGTTGAGTGCAGCAGTCGCTTGATGGAAGACAGAGTGCGCAAATTGAGTGAGTGTTTTGGTTACTTAGTTGTCACTGTTTGACACTCCCCCCCCCTAATAATTTGGAAAGTTCACATATTTTTATGTGACGCCTGACGCATCAATTCCAGTAAGATCCCCACCCCTTGCTCATTTCAGCCGCTTCTGAAATGTGATGTTTCTAAGACTTTTCTTATTACTTCTATATCCAACACTTCTCTGGCTCCTTAGAAACCACAAAAAAGTCCCCATCTCCTGACTAATATGCTGTTTACCTCCGTAGAAATCTAGAAGATAATTAGCTCAACATGCAAAATCTAAGCCAGTTTTCTCAGTAAAAACTCCATTGGCTCAGATTCCAGTATAAACTGCAATTTAATAAAATAAAAAATAAACAGCAGCACAAGTTTTCAAATAGTATTTCAGCAAGAATAGAAGCCGTTGGACCTACAATCCTTCTCTTCATCCCATCTTTCTATATACAAAAAAACCCTCCCGCTAAAGAGCAGAAATGATATGTTGCGTTTGCTGAAGGAACAAATACCGTTAACAGGATTGCTGTAGACCATTGCGATTGCTTTTCTTTGTTTTTTTTAAGTAACTGCTGCTGTTTTGTGATGAATGTGTTTTTTGTAATTTATAATAGTGTTTGTGAGTGGTTATGGATCGTACTGATTTTATTTTTTTGAAGGAGGGTTGAACAGACGTTCCAATAGCAGTTACCTCATTATAGCAAGTGTGTATGTACTCCGGAACAGTGCACTGCTGGGTTGAGTAGATTAGGATGAGACTTCACCGAGTATTTAGAATAGTCTAATGGGTACTGATATATATTTTTTTAGAAGGATGGTTGAACAGATGTTCCAATAGCAGTTAATTTGTAAATATTAAATATTGCTCTTATAAACCTAAAAAGTTAGAGGAGTAAAAGGGTTTGTGTTAGCAGACGTTTCCTGAGGGATGTTGTTGTTGTGTCTTTCGGCTTTTCCCATTTAGGGGTTGCCACAGAGGAACTCCGGTCCGCTAATGATTGTTTTCTACCGGTCCGGTAATGATGTTGACTAAGATAATGTGGTTGTGCTAAGTGTCACTTTTCAGCAGAGCCCACAGGAGACAAGCTCAACAGATAATCACAGTAACAAAAGTTACACCAACTACAACTGCGTAGCCCAACATTGATGTAGCATTAACATGCATACATCAATAAGCAGAACAGGTAACAACCATACTGTAATATATATATATATGTATAGATCAGGTGCAATAAATAGGTTAAAGACGAGCAGCTTACTTGCTGATGGTATGTTTTTTTTTTTTTTTGCGTATGTAGATAATTTTAAATGCACTGCTGGGTTGAGTAGATTAGGATGAGACTTCACCGAGTATTTAGAATAGTCTAATGGGTACTGATATATATATTTTTTAGAAGGATGGTTGAACAGATGTTCCAATAGCAGTTAATTTGTAAATATTAAATATTGCTCTTATAAACCTAAAAAGTTAGAGGAGTAAAAGGGTTTGTGTTAGCAGACGTTTCCTGAGGGATGTTGTTGTTGTGTCTTTCGGCTTTTCCCATTTAGGGGTTGCCACAATGGAACTCCGGTCCGCTAATGATTGTTTTCTACCGGTCCGGTAATGATGTTGACTAAGATAATGTGGTTGTGCTAAGTGTCACTTTTCAGCAGAGCCCACAGGAGACAAGCTGAACAGATAATCACAGTAACAAAAGTTACACCAACTACAACTGCGTAGCCCAACATTGATGTAGCATTAACATGCATACATCAATAAGCAGAACAGGTAACAACCATACTGTAATATATATATGTATAGATCAGGTGCAATAAATAGGTTAAAGACGAGCAGCTTACTTGCTGATGGTATGTTTTTTTTTTTTTTTTTTGCGTATGTAGATAATTTTAAATGAGAAACTTCACATATTTCTAGACTGTGGATCTGCTTATCACATAACCTGGCAAGGTCCCATGTATTTGTTGTTAGAGTAGGCAGAACTGTGTTTTTATTTTAGGTTAGGTAAATAAATCCATTAGGCCCATTTGATTGTTAGCAGCTCTAACCTTTTAATCCTGTATGCTATATTTCCAGATAGGTTTATGCTGTAATTAAAGAGTAGGAATTGGATAAAACATTGGGTGTAATTTATTTTTTTTTTCATCTTTGTTCTATAATCATATATTATATTTGTAGTTAATTTTTAGTTCATTCATTCATTTGACTAACATGTGCCTGTTGTAAGAAAACCGTATTGCACTGTATATAAACAAAGGGGTTGTGTCAACTAGGGATGTCATTGTCCCGCTCTTCTTGCTATAAACTCTGAAATTACTGTAATTGAAGGGGTAATTCTAAGCTGTCAGTTTTCTTTCCCTCTGAGTTTAAACCACTTACACTTCAGAGTATGACTTGATGACAAAGCTGTAGAAACTGTTTATAACAAGGGAGTATCATTTATTTTGTAGTTTTTTTTTTATATGTCTTGATCCTGTATTGTTTTCTTACTTCAGTCAAGCAGCTATAAGCATATTGCTAACTGTAGGGCATTGAGGCTGATATTTATGCCAGTTTTTTTCAAGTCCTAAAACTTGCCTTATGCCACTTGGTAACAGAACTCTTTCCGGATATGGTGACTCAGTTGTAAAATGTTTGCTTTAGGCTCCAGGGTCTGTGCTCACCTCCACTCACTGAGCCTATGAACTTTTTATGTTCGCCAATATATATTCAGTTTTTTTTTTTCTCCAGGATGTTTGGTTTCCACCCACCTTCCAAAAACATGTTGCTTGATTGGCTACATGTACATGTAGTTGTCTAACATTTACCTTAATTTTTGTTGCTTAGAATATTGCTGAAAGAGTCCATGGGCCAGCTCAATTTTTTGGTTAGCAAAGTAGTTTATAAATGCAGAGCTTTGCATAAGACAGTGATGTGTCATTGCTGAGAATTTATTTTGTTGTACTGATGACTATAATAGGTAGTTGGTGAAACATCACGCTTGCATTTGTTTGCTTGTACTCAGTGTTATCATTCATTCCACAACACAGACACACAAAAAATTCCATTATTTTTATGGAGATGAAGGAATAATGTAATGCAAGAACAGCATGGTGGCACAAGAGACACATTAAAAAAAGGATCACAAATTGTTACAGAACATAATAATGTATAATGATCCTTTTTGACATAACTGTTTATAAGAAATTTATCAGCATGTACTGTGTTTTGTATATGTTGTCTATCTTTATGGTGGAATTTACACAGCAGTGCTGGTGTATGTTCTGGAGGGCTATGTGTTCCATGTGGTGTGGTGTGAGTGTTGACTTCCTCTTGACCAGCTATTCCTGTCTTTGCTGGAGAGTATCTGCATAGCATATCTGGTTTTGTTGATATTTTCAGTCCAACTTCCAATTCATCCAACCTATTACTTCTGATGATATGTTCAGCATATAAATATAAATATAAATTATTTGGGGTACAGATTCAAGGCATATATTGTGACCTGGCTTCTAAGAGACTACCCACAGCTCTTTTTAGTTGACACAGTCCAATGTTTTATATATATATTTATTATATTTTCTTGCACTCTTGTTTTTCTTCATTATCCAGCGGATGTTGTCAGTTGGATGCGATATTGACATCAAATCCTTCTTGCTTTATGAGAAGCATTTGCTGTGCGTGAGAGCTGGAGGCATCTCAGCTGTACATATTTTCGCAGAATGTTGAGATTTCTTTGCCTCGTTTATTTGGCCTGGCAAATTCTGTGTATGTTTTTATTTATTATTTATTTTTTGTCTTTTTTTTTAACCTCTAGACAGGTAACCAAGATGGTGTTTCTCATAGATGCATTGTATTGCTTATGAAACGTGGGGTCGCTTGTGTGAATGCTTCATGTTGGTGATTGCAGACACTAGGAGCTATTGCTGAAGGGTAGTTCAGGGAAATGCTTCATGTTGGTGCTTGTGCATACATCAACATTTTAGTGTCACAGAAAAGATGTTGCATGGTTGGCTAATCCATCTGGCCATTTTGTCATCCTGGGAGCTGGCTGTGTTGTACTGAATCACTGGTAAATTATGTCTTCTATCAGAAGACAAGCTATCTAGACTAGGTAACATGTCTTAGTGTTCAACAATTTTTAGAAACGTCTAAGCAGAGTGAGAAATCCATGTTGCTGTTGAGAATGGGAATATCTTGTGAGTCAGGTGACAGGCAGCAACCCCACCAAATGTTCTTTTTGCACTAGTGGTGATTACTACAGCAAATCTGTCATAAATGAGATATGAATTGGGGTGACTTAAAATTTTGAAGAAAGGAATGGTACATGTCCTACGTCCATTTTTTATAATTTTACTGATGACTGCACATACCCTTCAACCATCCAAGAGAAATTATATTTTGGTTGATTTTCCTGTTGGTGCTTGTACATAGGAGGAAATTTTACTGAATGGTTGTTTAGGGAAAATCTTTCATTCTGGTGCCTGTGCATATATTATATTGAAGGGCTCACTTGGGTGAATTCTTCATTTTGGTGGCTGTACATACTAGGAAATGTTACATGCGTTTTGTTTGGGTAAGCGTTTAGGTTTGGTGATTGTGCATTCCTCAACATTCTACTGAAGGGGTTGCTTGGGTGAAGTGTTCATGCTGGTGGTAGTACATACTAGGAAATGTTACTGAAGGCTTGTTTGGTAAAACATTTTATTTAGATGCATGTATACCTGGACATACTAATGAGGATGTTGCTTGGGAAATAATTAATTGTGTATCAGGGAAGTACATGGTCTGACTGCTGATGTGACCGCTGAGCAAAATAGTTTATTGTGCCATTTTGGTGCTTGTGCATACACAATGCAAACAACTGGAGGGGTTAGTGGGGAAACATAGAAATTAAGTCTGAAAATTAAATATGGTTACATTACTTAGAATACAGCACAGAAATGTAATTATAGTGTAATATGCCAGCATATAAGACATCATACACACCACTGACTAATTAAATAATGTAAAATAAGCAGACAAGAAATCACTTCTGCTTGTATTATTCTATTTGTGATTAGTAGTTGCATGAGTGAGATAAAAGTTATCACTTGTTGACAACTGCCAGCATGGAGCTACCATATTTTTTGTGCATTTTTCCTGGCTTTGTCAGTCATGTGGAATTTACGTGGGAGGAAGGGCTCAGTAATATGTAAGTGTTATACTATTTTACTGAATTACTCAGGTGTTCTCCTTACTGATAATGAGTCTGTGTTACACAACAGCTGCACAAGGTAATATAATGAATGCCTAGTCAACAGATTATGTGCAGCAATTATCACCTTTGTCTGAGCATGCATAACTTTTCAGTACTGAAAGGAAGGTCATTATCACATTAGCAATAAGTGCAGTTACAATACAGCAGTGAGTTATCACTTTTAGTAGAAGTCGTTATCACTTTGATGAATGCACAAGCCAGATTGTGTTTTTTCTCTATTTGTAGTCATTGCAAGCCACCCCCTCCATTCTTCATCAACTAGCTATCCTCCAAAACCTCTGATGTTTATATATATATATATATATATATATATATATATATATCTGTGCATATGTGTGTATATCGATATATATGTATGTACATAATGTACTTGCACATATACACATACACATGAATATCAGTATGAGGAAGGTTCCTCTTCAGAGATTTATGCCAACTTCTCTTGTGTTGGTGGGTGCATCACGGGGGGCATACCCAGCCATCCATGGATCTTGTGATCGACCTGGATTGCAGTTGGGAAGTTGGAGACTCTTCAGTTCAGCCCCATTGTGCTGCTGTCCTAGGTAGAAATGGCCTCAGGGCTGCCACTGTGATGCAGTGTTTCCCCCCGGAAAAGGACACATGCAAAAAGACAAAGCCTGGGGCAGAATTAGTCTTTTCACATGTTGTCTTGGTTGAGCTCTCCACTCAGTTTCCCTCCCTTCAGGTGTAGTAAATGTATGTAGGTCAGGGTAAGACCCTTTACATTAGCTCCCCCCTTTGAGTCCTTATGACCATTGCCGAAAGGACACATGTACATGGAAAAGGTAGAGGTAAGGCAGAGTGCTGGCACTGCATGCAATCAGGAGTCATTGCTGCTACCAGCAGTCTGAGTGGGTAGCCAGCACAGGTATGGGACACTTCAGACGCCCACGGCCTGAAGTCCCGTGCCTGTCCTAGGCATATTAGTGGAGTTGCAGTCCTTACTCTGTTTTTTATCTTTACATGTGCCCTTTCTGTGCCCCCTTGTCAGTGTTGTGTGTAATTTGGTGTTTTCACGGGTGGTAGGTATGTACCTCCGCAGCGTCATCACCACTTATATACCTTATGAAAAGAATAATGCCCCTGTGGATAGGAGTGAAGATTTGGATGGTCTAACCAGGTAATGCATTATGATATACATATATATGTACTTTTCCAATAGATCTGACAAACATCAGTAGTAAACTGTTTGCATTTTCTTTGCTGTACAGGTTTGTCCACCTTCTGACACTGACATGGCTTCACGAGCAGGAGAACGACAAGTGAGAGTGTGGGTATGTGGCCATTCCTACATTCACTGGGCTGCCAGCCATGCCTCCATAACTGAAAACCAGTACATGAGTTTCTCCACATCCAGTCTGAAGGTATACTGGACTGCAAGAAGAGGTATGCATTGGAGCAGAGCACTGCAGTTGTTGGAAGAGAAGTGTTCCATCTACCCTGAGCCCAAAATCCTTGTTGCTGCACATTGGAAGGAATGATGTCATCAGTCAACCACTGGGAAGGCTGCGGTTTCAAATCAGAGCAATTTTTGAACACCTGCAGTCGTGGTGGCCACGTTGTCATTTTGTGTGGTCGGTGGATCTACAATCTGTCCTGACAGCATCACCACAAAAGATGTTCACCTGTTCAGAAGGGATGGCGTTCACCTAACTGAGGAAGGCATTGCCTTGTTATTGACTGACATCCACAATGGTGTGAGGAGAGCTATGCAAGATTGGAAATATGCAGCTTGTGAGAAGAATGGAAAACACCCATGACCAAGTAGGGACCAGTATGGTAAGTACAACTCTATTATGAAATGTGTTGTGTAAAATATATTTTTATGAGTTTGGCAAATAACTGTGGTAAGAAGCTGGTGAAGATGCTGAGAAAGAACTGTTTCAGGAGAGTGCTAGCATGTACAATCGAATATGTATTGTATGTGTATATGTATAATATTGATAGTTCCAACATATAAAAGAATTGGGCCTGTATGTTGTACACATGTGCAGATATCTATGTTTGTTTCGGACTTAGGTTATGGAAATTATGATTTATTTTCATATTTTGGTAAATAACTTTGCAAGGGAGCATCTGAATGTGCTAAGTAATACCTCATTTTGAAGACAGTACTGATAGTTCTAACATGGTAAAAGAATGGTGCCTTTATGTTGTACTCCTGTGCAGATATCAAAGTTTGTTTCGGACTTAGGTTATGGAAATTATTTTTTTTCATATTTTTGGTAAATAACTTTGCAAGGGAGCATCTGAATGTGTTAAGTAATACCTCATTTTGAAAACAGTATTGATAGTTCTAACATGGGAAAAGAATGGTGCCTGTATGTTGTACTCATATGCAGATATCAAAGTTTGTTTCGGACATGGGTTATGAAAATTATGATTTTTTTTGTTCATATTTTGGTAAATTAACTTTACAAGGGAGCATCTGAATGTGCTAAGTAATACCTCATTTTGAAGACAGTATTGCTGGTTCTAATATGGTAAAAGAATTGTGCCAGTATGTTTGACACATGTGCAGATATCAAAGTTTGTTTGAGACTTATGGTTATGGAAATTATGTTTTTTTTCATATTTTGGTAAATAACTTTGCAAGGGAGCATCTGAATGTGCCAAGTAATATCTCATTTTGAAGACAGTATTGCTGGTTCTAATATGGTAAAAGAATTGTGCCAGTATGTTGGACACATGTGCAGATATCAAAGTTTGTTTGAGACTTATGGTTATGGAAATTATGTTTTTTTTTCATATTTTGGTAAATAACTTTGCAAGGGAGCATCTGAATGTGCCAAGTAATATCTCATTTTGAAGACAGTATTGCTGGTTCTAATATGGTAAAAGAATTGTGCCAGTATGTTTGACACATGTGCAGATATCAAAGTTTGTCTGAGACTTATGGTTATGGAAATTATTATTTTTTTCATATTTTGGTAAATAACTTTGCAAGGGAGCATCTGAATGTGCCAAGTAATATCTCATTTTGAAGACAGTATTGCTGGTTCTAACATGGTAAAATAATTGTGCCTGTATGTTTGACACATGTGCAGATATCAAAGTTTGTTTTGGACTTAGGTTATGAAAATTATGATTTTTTTTCATATTTTGGTAAATAACTTGGCAAGGGAGCATCTGAATGTGCTAAGTAATACCTCATTTTGAAAAGATTATTTATAGTTCTAACATGGTAAAAGAATGGTACCTGTATGTTGTACTCATAGGCAGATATCAAAGTTTGTTTCCGACTTGGGTTATGGAAATTATGATTTTTTTCATATTTTGGTAAATAACTTTACAAGGGAGCACCACATTGTGTGAAATAATGCATCATTTTGAAGACAGTGTTACTCTTTACATCATGGTAAAAGAACTGTGTCTAGGCACTGTACACACGTACAGATATCACAGTTTTAGTCTTGTACAAATATGAAAATTATACATTTACAATACTTCTCATTATTATGCCCCTATCTTTGCGAGGAGCATGGTAATCACAAAAATGATGCGTCATTTTGAAGCTGACATTCAGATGCACAACTTCTACACTGATATGTAGGCTCTGTCTGTTACAGGTGATGAGATATTATGCTTTGTTTATTTATCAATTATGAGAAATAATATACTAATCATATTTCTGTGAATATCTCATGAAAGGAGTGCCACACAGTTATGGTTAAAGTATCATTTTAAAGTTAAAAACCTGACATGGTATGCGATAGGCAAAAATTAAAAATTGCACAAATAGCATTCTTATATATTTATTATATTTTCTTGCACTCTTGTTTTTCTTCATTATCCAGCGGATGTTGTCAGTTGGATGCGATATTGACATCAAATCCTTCTTGCTTTATGAGAAGCATTTGCTGTGCGTGAGAGCTGGAGGCATCTCAGCTGTACATATTTTCGCAGAATGTTGAGATTTCTTTGCCTCGTTTATTTGGCCTGGCAAATTCTGTGTATGTTTTTATTTATTATTTATTTTTTGTCTTTTTTTTTTTTAACCTCTAGACAGGTAACCAAGATGGTGTTTCTCATAGATGCATTGTATTGCTTATGAAACATGGGGTCGCTTGTGTGAATGCTTCATGTTGGTGATTGCAGACACTAGGAGCTATTGCTGAAGGGTAGTTCAGGGAAATGCTTCATGTTGGTGCTTGTGCATACATCAACATTTTAGTGTCACAGAAAAGATGTTGCATGGTTGGCTAATCCATCTGGCCATTTTGTCATCCTGGGAGCTGGCTGTGTTGTACTGAATCACTGGTAAATTATGTCTTCTATCAGAAGACAAGCTATCTAGACTAGGTAACATGTCTTAGTGTTCAACAATTTTTAGAAACGTCTAAGCAGAGTGAGAAATCCATGTTGCTGTTGAGAATGGGAATATCTTGTGAGTCAGGTGACAGGCAGCAACCCCACCAAATGTTCTTTTTGCACTAGTGGTGATTACTACAGCAAATCTGTCATAAATGAGATATGAATTGGGGTGACTTAAAATTTTGAAGAAAGGAATGGTACATGTCCTACGTCCTACGTCCATTTTTTATAATTTTACTGATGACTGCACATACCCTTCAACCATCCAAGAGAAATTATATTTTGGTTGATTTTCCTGTTGGTGCTTGTACATAGGAGGAAATTTTATTGAATGGTTGTTTAGGGAAAATCTTTCATTCTGGTGCCTGTACATATATTATATTGAAGGGCTCACTTGGGTGAATTCTTCATTTTGGTGGCTGTACATACTAGGAAATGTTACATGCGTTTTGTTTGGGTAAGCGTTTAGGTTTGGTGATTGTGCATTCCTCAACATTCTACTGAAGGGGTTGCTTGGGTGAAGTGTTCATGCTGGTGGTAGTACATACTAGGAAATGTTACTGAAGGCTTGTTTGGTAAAACATTTTATTTAGATGCATGTATACCTGGACATACTAATGAGGATGTTGCTTGGGGAAATAATTAATTGTGTATCAGGGAAGTACATGGTCTGACTGCTGATGTGACCGCTGAGCAAAATAGTTTATTGTGCCATTTTGGTGCTTGTGCATACACAATGCAAACAACTGGAGGGGTTAGTGGGGAAACATAGAAATTAAGTCTGAAAATTAAATATGGTTACATTACTTAGAATACAGCACAGAAATGTAATTATAGTGTAATATGCCAGCATATAAGACATCATACACACCACTGACTAATTAAATAATGTAAAATAAGCAGACAAGAAATCACTTCTGCTTGTATTATTCTATTTGTGATTAGTAGTTGCATGAGTGAGATAAAAGTTATCACTTGTTGACAACTGCCAGCATGGAGCTACCATATTTTTTGTGCATTTTTCCTGGCTTTGTCAGTCATGTGGAATTTACGTGGGAGGAAGGGCTCAGTAATATGTAAGTGTTATACTATTTTACTGAATTACTCAGGTGTTCTCCTTACTGATAATGAGTCTGTGTTACACAACAGCTGCACAAGGTAATATAATGAATGCCTAGTCAACAGATTATGTGCAGCAATTATCACCTTTGTCTGAGCATGCATAACTTTTCAGTACTGAAAGGAAGGTCATTATCACATTAGCAATAAGTGCAGTTACAATACAGCAGTGAGTTATCACTTTTAGTAGAAGTCGTTATCACTTTGATGAATGCACAAGCCAGATTGTGTTTTTCTCTATTTGTAGTCATTGCAAGCCACCCCCTCCATTCTTCATCAACTAGCTATCCTCCAAAACCTCTGATGTTTATATATATATATATATATATATATATATATATATATATATATATATATCTGTGCATATGTGTGTATATCGATATATATGTATGTACATAATGTACTTGCACATATACACATACACATGAATATCAGTATGAGGAAGGTTCCTCTTCAGAGATTTATGCCAACTTCTCTTGTGTTGGTGGGTGCATCACGGGGGGCATACCCAGCCATCCATGGATCTTGTGATCGACCTGGATTGCAGTTGGGAAGTTGGAGACTCTTCAGTTCAGCCCCATTGTGCTGCTGTCCTAGGTAGAAATGGCCTCAGGGCTGCCACTGTGATGCAGTGTTTCCCCCCGGAAAAGGACACATGCAAAAAGACAAAGCCTGGGGCAGAATTAGTCTTTTCACATGTTGTCTTGGTTGAGCTCTCCACTCAGTTTCCCTCCCTTCAGGTGTAGTAAATGTATGTAGGTCAGGGTAAGACCCTTTACATTAGCTCCCCTTTGAGTCCTTATGACCATTGCGAAAGGACACATGTACATGGAAAAGGTAGAGGTAAGGCAGAGTGCTGGCACTGCATGCAATCAGGAGTCATTGCTGCTACCAGCAGTCTGAGTGGGTAGCCAGCACAGGTATGGGACACTTCAGGCCCATGGCCTGAAGTCCCGTGCCTGTCCTAGGCATATTAGTGGAGTTGCAGTCCTTACTCTGTTTTTATCTTTACATGTGCCCTTTCTGTGCCCCTTGTCAGTGTTGTGTGTAATTTGGTGTTTTCACGGGTGGTAGGTATGTACCTCCGCAGCGTCATCACCACTTATATACCTTATGAAAGAATAATGCCCTGTGGATAGGAGTGAAGATTTGGATGGTCTAACCAGGTAATGCATTATGATATACATATATATGTACTTTTCCAATAGATCTGACAAACATCAGTAGTAAACTGTTTGCATTTTCTTTGCTGTACAGGTTTGTCCACCTTCTGACACTGACATGGCTTCACGAGCAGGAGAGCGACAAGTGAGAGTGTGGGTATGTGGCCATTCCTACATTCACTGGGCTGCCAGCCATGCCTCCATAACTGAAAACCAGTACATGAGTTTCTCCACATCCAGTCTGAAGGTATACTGGACTGCAAGAAGAGGTATGCATTGGAGCAGAGCACTGCAGTTGTTGGAAGAGAAGTGTTCCATCTACCCTGAGCCCAAAATCCTTGTTGCTGCACATTGGAAGGAATGATGTCATCAGTCAACCACTGGGAAGGCTGCGGTTTCAAATCAGAGCAATTTTTGAACACCTGCAGTCGTGGTGGCCACGTTGTCATTTTGTGTGGTCGGTGGATCTACAATCTGTCCTGACAGCATCACCACAAAAGATGTTCACCTGTTCAGAAGGGATGGCGTTCACCTAACTGAGGAAGGCATTGCCTTGTTATTGACTGACATCCACAATGGTGTGAGGAGAGCTATGCAAGATTGGAAATATGCAGCTTGTGAGAAGAATGGAAAACACCCATGACCAAGTAGGGACCAGTATGGTAAGTACAACTCTATTATGAAATGTGTTGTGTAAAATATATTTTTATGAGTTTGGCAAATAACTGTGGTAAGAAGCTGGTGAAGATGCTGAGAAAGAACTGTTTCAGGAGAGTGCTAGCATGTACAATCGAATATGTATTGTATGTGTATATGTATAATATTGATAGTTCCAACATATAAAAGAATTGGGCCTGTATGTTGTACACATGTGCAGATATCTATGTTTGTTTCGGACTTAGGTTATGGAAATTATGATTTATTTTCATATTTTGGTAAATAACTTTGCAAGGGAGCATCTGAATGTGCTAAGTAATACCTCATTTTGAAGACAGTACTGATAGTTCTAACATGGTAAAAGAATGGTGCCTTTATGTTGTACTCCTGTGCAGATATCAAAGTTTGTTTCGGACTTAGGTTATGGAAATTATTTTTTTTTCATATTTTTGGTAAATAACTTTGCAAGGGAGCATCTGAATGTGTTAAGTAATACCTCATTTTGAAAACAGTATTGATAGTTCTAACATGGGAAAAGAATGGTGCCTGTATGTTGTACTCATATGCAGATATCAAAGTTTGTTTCGGACATGGGTTATGAAAATTATGATTTTTTTGTTCATATTTTGGTAAATTAACTTTACAAGGGAGCATCTGAATGTGCTAAGTAATACCTCATTTTGAAGACAGTATTGCTGGTTCTAATATGGTAAAAGAATTGTGCCAGTATGTTTGACACATGTGCAGATATCAAAGTTTGTTTGAGACTTATGGTTATGGAAATTATGTTTTTTTTCATATTTTGGTAAATAACTTTGCAAGGGAGCATCTGAATGTGCCAAGTAATATCTCATTTTGAAGACAGTATTGCTGGTTCTAATATGGTAAAAGAATTGTGCCAGTATGTTGGACACATGTGCAGATATCAAAGTTTGTTTGAGACTTATGGTTATGGAAATTATGTTTTTTTTTCATATTTTGGTAAATAACTTTGCAAGGGAGCATCTGAATGTGCCAAGTAATATCTCATTTTGAAGACAGTATTGCTGATTCTAATATGGTAAAAGAATTGTGCCAGTATGTTTGACACATGTACAGATATCAAAGTTTGTCTGAGACTTATGGTTATGGAAATTATTATTTTTTTCATATTTTGGTAAATAACTTGGCAAGGGAGCATCTGAATGTGCTAAGTAATACCTCATTTTGAAAAGATTATTTATAGTTCTAACATGGTAAAAGAATGGTACCTGTATGTTGTACTCATAGGCAGATATCAAAGTTTGTTTCCGACTTGGGTTATGGAAATTATGATTTTTTTCATATTTTGGTAAATAACTTTACAAGGGAGCACCACATTGTGTGAAATAATGCATCATTTTGAAGACAGTGTTACTCTTTACATCATGGTAAAAGAACTGTGTCTAGGCACTGTACACACGTACAGATATCACAGTTTTAGTCTTGTACAAATATGAAAATTATACATTTACAATACTTCTCATTATTATGCCCCTATCTTTGCGAGGGAGCATGGTAATCACAAAAATGATGCGTCATTTTGAAGCTGACATTCAGATGCACAACTTCTACACTGATATGTAGGCTCTGTCTGTTACAGGTGATGAGATATTATGCTTTGTTTATTTATCAATTATGAGAAATAATATACTAATCATATTTCTGTGAATATCTCATGAAAGGAGTGCCACACAGTTATGGTTAAAGTATCATTTTAAAGCTGACATTCATACTAACAAATTAAATTCAAATTGTATGGGTCTGCATGGTACATAGACCAAGATATTGTGCTTTGCTTTTCCAAAAAATTTAAAAAATTGCACAATATCAGCATTCCTTGCCAAATATTTCATTATGACTTTGATATGCACTATCAACATTTACACTGTTGGAAAGGTCAGTGTCTGCTGAACAACTTTCGCGTTTACATTTTTAGTGTAGCTCTTATAGTTAAAGAGTTATGAGCATTTGTTTTCTGTATAGTATTACAAATGGATTTTCTGAAAATGAGCTCAGGCTGCTCTGTTGTTCCTATGGTGGAATTCAGCAGGCAGCTTTTCCTGAGCTGCTCTGGAGTGAATGAGTTAATCATGGACATTTGCCCGTTTCAAAAATATATGCATGTCTGTTCGTGCATGTGCCCTGTTCATACCTGCAAATCTGATGGCCTGTTGCCATTAATCAACCCTGCATGTTGTTTGACTGTGTATTTCCGTTCAAATAATGCATGTGATATTGATATGCCCCTTGTTCAATGGTTTTTAATATCTGGGTGTTTGTTTAATGGGAATACCAATGCATGCTGTTACAACTAATCTGACTGGAATAAAATGCCACTAACCCAAACTAACATAACTACTCACAAACCTGGAACGCTTGGGAAGGCAGGTCCCAGCGAACCCACCTCACCCACCTCAGCTGGCGACTGCACCTGGCACTAGTGCCCAGGCCGGACCCCCCTCCGGTGGCCCTGTGCCACCTTCGGGTGGAAGCGCTGCAGGGGATGGGGCCCGTCCCCCCTCTGCAAGTGTGGCCGGAGGGGTTCGTCCACTCACCCTCCAAGGTGTCCGGTCTGTGGTGCGAAGGGAGATCCAAGACTCCGTCCTTGGGCCCGTACGCCAGCTCGAGGCTCGTGTGGCACAGCTAACGGCCCCGGCCATTGCCCCGCCTACACAGCCCCCAGCACAGCCCCATCCTGGGCTGTGAAGGAACAGTGGCAACTGCCTATGGGTGGGGATATCAGTTCCACTGTTGCCATCTGTGGGCTCATGCATCTTGGATATCCCAACCTCCGTCCCCGTCAATTGTGTAACCCCCCCACGTGTGTCATACACCGCCCCTGTATGCGTCTTGTCTGTCTTGTCTGTTAACCTACCCAACCTACCTCCCCAGCTATACCGACTTCCTTCACCTGACATACCACTCTCACCTGAAAAAAAAAAGGGCACTCTGTACCCACAAAAAAATTACGCCCCATACATAGCTGTCCATGTTGCACACATGTCTGCTTGACATTGAAACAGTTAATTACAATTGGCTCTACAACAAATATTAATGTTGTCCTGACACCTCTCTCAGGGGTGAAAGGTTTCCAATGTCTCACCAAAATACATGGAAATGCACAGCTGTTGCTGCCAAAGACATGGGCATCTATGGGCATTACCTACATCCCTCCTGCAAATCCCACGCTTGTTTCCCTACTGTCTTACCCTCTTTGTGACCCCTTTTTCACCACTTTCCTGTCACCCCTTTTTCTTTTCTTTCAAAGAAAATAGCACGGGTGTGCGCTTGTGTGCGCGGAGCTCATTGCCAGTGCGCATGCGTGAGCTCCGCGCAAACGAGTGCAGACCTGGTTTTAAGTGCTTAAAAGTGCCTTTATGGCACTTTGATTGACAGGTCCTGTACTCAGTTTGAAAGTCTGGAAAGAAAAATAAGTTCCCACTGCCAGTCTCGAACCCAGGACCTTGGTAACATTAGTCTGTATGACCTACCACTAAGCCATGACTGCCATACAAGAACAAAGTGCTAAAATAAATATAACATGTAATAGTAGGAATCAATATAAAGGCAATATAGGAGGTGTACTACCCAATGCATTTCAGGTAGAGTTTTAATGGCCGAATTACTGGATTCCCACACTAGTTCTGTGTTAACAGAAACAGCCCTACTAATTGTTCGCTTGTACATAATAATGTAAGGTAATGTACACATAAGAAGGTATGTAAATGTACACATACATATATATAAATATATAGTAATACATATGAAATATACTCGTAGGTGTCAGTATCTATACACACTCACTACAGGAGACAGTGAAGATAAATGCAGCTGCCAGAATCTGCAACACAGCCTGACTCCTGTGAGACCTACTAACCCCTTAACTGCTGGAAGGTGCCTCCAGCACTTTGATTGATAGACCCTGTACTACATTTGAAAGCAAAATACAAGCATACTAGTAGGCCCTACCACAAGACCATTGTAACACTAGTCTGTATGACCTACCAGCAAGACATGACTCTCATACAGGGATATAGTGCTAAATAAGTGGAACATGTAATAGTAGGAATCAAGATAAAGGCAATATAGTATGTGTACTACCCTAAGCATGCAGACAGACTTTCACTGTCCCAAATACTGGATAACCATACTAGTGTGTGTCAACAGAAACAGCCCTGAAAATTGTTAGCTTGTACCCAATATTGTCAGCTAATGTACATATATGACAGTATGTATATGTACACATATGTATATATAGCAATACATAATAAATATAGTTGTGGGTGTCAGTATGCATACACACTCACTACAGGGGACAGGTGGGAGAAATGCAGCAACCTGAATTCACAACACAGCATGAAGCATGAGAGATGTACTAACCTTTACACTCACAGAACATTTTCCAACAGCATACCAGCATGATCCACGCCCTTACAATCTGAAAGGGCAACGCCTATCTCACATACCTTTTTATAGCACTGTCCTGAAATCACAGTGAGACATGCAATCACCACACAACTGGCTGTATGCAATTAGCCAATGCTGCCTTACAATTGGTGCAGAGGCCATCACATGGGACTATGCAGATACCTACAAAAGCGTTCAGTACCCACACTCCAGACATGCAATAAAATCATTGCACAAACCTGAGAAAGAGAGAGAGAGAGAAACAGAAATCAGAAAACAGAAAATAAACAGACTGACAGCAGCAAAACCAGCAGCAGCAGCAGAAAACAGCAAGCAGCAAGCAGCAACACTGACACAGCAACAGCTGCCACAAACACAGGTAATGCAAAGTAGCAGGTTAATACTGTGTTTACTGTGACACCTCCAAATGTATCATAGTTCACTATCTATAGGTATGTCCATGAGATAGGTTGTGTGTACATAGTCCTGAAATATATACATATGTAATATTGCTGTACATGTTGCCCATACTTAAAACTTCTATAGCTCAGAACACAAGGCCAGTTGTGCATATGATGCAGTAGTTACCAGGGTCAGTAGAGGTTACTCCTCATTGGTGTGGGACCACTGTGTATGTATGGCACTGTTCAGGTACATATCCCGTAGTATGGCCAGGGATTAATATCAGTCTGTCATGTGGTGCTATGTCCTCCAGGGGTGAATGTAGCACACATCCAGGGATACCATTTTGTAACAGTGATGCTATGTGTTCTGCAATGTTGAGGGTGGCTCTCACCTGGACATGTGAGAGGATAGGGAGGTTACAGTCATCTGGGATAACTAATACCACATGTGTAGGAGAATGGGGGGGTACCTGCTTTTGTTATACAATATGCCTGTATCTGTAGTCCACTGGACAGGATTAATAAGTGGTGTGCAGTTGTTCTGGGTTAGATATCTGTGTGCACAGTACATGCAGTATGTGGAATGTCTGTGGTAAGCATATGCAAAGGGGCCGGCGGTGTGTGTGTTGTGGCTTCCACTGGCCCAATGGGCTGCATGGATAGCATCACTGTCATAACTAGTGAATAACTGTGTAATTACATGCATACATAGCAAGGTAGTGTACTGTGCTTGTGGTGTTGTTCGGATATGTATATCCAGGCTGAGTAATGTGTGTCCACATCACAGGGTTGGATAGCAACACACATCCAGTATGTAGGGATGAACACCCAGAGTGTGTCAGACGTGTCGCCTGTGCAGAAATATCTGGCCATTACCTGTGCATCCCCCACAACACACACACATGCAACATATGGCAGAAGTACTATAGCAGTACACACATGTTCATAGGTTCATACTAGGCTATTTGCCCTAGGGCATTGATAAGCCTAGTAGAATGTGTTTGTCTTTCGCCACCCAATTACAAGTTATGCTGCTATGCCCTTGTCCGACGTTAGTATACTGTGCCTCTGTCTAACAGTGACATAGAAGTGATACCTGGGGTACAACTATGATCTCCATCCACTCATCCAGATTCCTATGGAAGAGAGTCAATGAGGGACTCTGCCTAACCTGTAGTGTGAGCTCATTACAGAGTGAAGGGAGCCTCTTGGTTAGGAATATGCCCCTCCAGCATGTCCATGTATGTCACTGCTGATGTCCAGGTCTCCTGAGCATGTGGCTGTATGGGACTCTGATTGCCTGAGGTGCAGCATGTTCATTACTGGTGGGTAGGACATGGCTGTATATGGCATGCACAGATTGCCTCTGAACAGGCAGTATGCCACTGAGTCCAGCTGGAGTTCCTTTACCTGGGCAGCATATGACATCTGTTTGAGCCATTGCACTCTCTTGATGAGGTACTGTTGTCCTGTACCAGTTGCTGTATGTGTCTGGTTAGGTACATCCCAAAAGGTGCATTGTATGCAATTATAGGCCTGATGATGGATGAGTAAAGAGGCACAATGACCTCCCCTGCCATACATGTGAATCCCTCATGATTAGCTGGGCTATATAACATGTCTTTCAATCCACGTTGGCCATGTGGTTGACAAATGACAGACTGCTACCATGTTTCTTCCCCAGGTCCCCAACCACGTCTCCTGTACTCAGTGGCCTAACACCTATGTTGTACTTTGCCACCAATGTGGAGGCGTGGGAATCTGCATGGAATACTGATACTCCCCCTCCAGTTGTTCAAGTGTTGGGGCCGACAAGAATGGTAACAGCTATAACTTGGTAGTACTGGTGTGCTCCTGTGAAACCTGAAACAGGTTTATGTTACTGCACAGATATCGAGGTCCAGAATGCTAAGTAGGGTTTTGAGTGCGTGCATCCTGAGGTCTAGACCTCTGGTGTTGAGTAGCATCACTCTTACTTCCTCATCCTTTGTGATACAAATGGATGTGGGTTTGCCTTATGAGCCTTGCCTAATACAGGCACTATGGGTGTAGCAAGAGGCTCCACCAAATTCCAATAGGACAGGGGTGACAGGTGCAAGCTGTCCCTAGCAAAGCATACCACCCCAAGATGGCAGGCATTGGCACACCTGTGAATGACACCAGTATGTCAGTCAATTGTTGGAAGGGATCATTGTGCCTTGATATTGTGGCATCGTTCTAGGTGAGGGTAGGATGCTACTCAAGGTCAGGGTCAAACTGTCTTGGGCTACGTGCTCAGAGAGCTCTGTACTGTCTCATGTCATGTAGTCCAGGGAGGAATGTGTCAGGCCATTCACACCAGCATGGACATTGACTGAGTCATACCTGTACTTGCCTTGGGGTTACCTGAGTGTTTGTGTTATGTGGCAGGTCATAGTGCCCGACAGGCTGCACACCGTGACCCTCACCTCGTTAAGCCTGGTGAACGTGATGTTACTGTGCCTGATGATAGAGGCACCTAGTACAGGTGTATGAGGTGTGTTGTTTACTGTTAATGGCTGTGAGTGTTCAGCACATTGGCTTTGTGTGATATGTGTTGCACATGTTCGTTTCTGTGGTAGTGGTTGCCTGGATGTCTGCTTAGGAGGTCTCTGCTGCATAGGCAGAGCTGTAGTCCGAGCCTGCAAGTATGTTCATGTGTGATCATGTGTTAGTTCCGCTGTTGTGGTAGGTCTATGTGAGACTGGAAGTGTAGTGAGTGTGGTTTCCTTCGCCACCTGACTGGTTATGGCGGTATTGAGTAGACAGAGCCTAGCCTCCAGTTTGGTATATGGTTGCATCACTCACATGAGGTTGAATTTGTTGTTAGGAGGAGGGGGTTGTCTGTGTACATGCAGCTGTTCTAACATTGTCTCTGGAGTACCACACTCACCAGCTGGACTGGGGAGGGAACTGACAACTGACCTCTGGACATGCTAGAATACTATTGTGAATTCTGTAATAATTGAAAACAAGGTCCAGTGGGGAGTGAGGGTGTACTGATATTACCTACAACTGCTGACTGATATAAAAGCGTCAGTGAGCAAGTGCCAGGTAACCTAAGTGCAATGTGTCACAATTAAGTAAATGTAACAATGACAAGCAGTCACTTGCTGTCATGTGTAACATGGAAATACGTACAGTAAGCAATGCAGATATCAGTAGTGAGTCACAGATGTGTTCAGAAGCTGTGTACTATGTGGAAGTAGCATACCAGTGAAATAACAAGCTAACACATAGCAAGCATATAAACAAAGGTAGATCCAGGAGGCCTGGATGTAGTGTTTGCTACAGCAAACAAGGTGTAGCAATGTCAGTAAGATACAGCTCAGATATGCAGGCACTATAAACCTGAAACCAGATGTCCCCAGCTATGAATGGCAGAGTACAGCCTATTGTCACACACGAGTGCAGACCACAAACCTTGTTAATGTTAAATAACTGGCCTGAAGGCCAACTGCCTATACCAGAACTAATACACTTGTACACTGGGCCCTCAATCAGCAGTTCCCAACTTCAATGGATGAAAGATATGTGTCCTTCCACCACAGTGCTTGCCACCAACCTCCCTAATGTAAAACAACTGGTCTGAAGGCCAAGTGCTTAGTCCAAATGAGATAGAATGATAGCTACACTGTAATCAAGTTTTAACCAAGCAGTAATAAGTACAATTTAATACTCCCTGTATAGAATGTGTAGCATGTATTGTCGAGATACTATGCTGATAACCTGTTTGTGTACCTTTCCAGGTTGACATGGCTCCAAAAAGGAACCCATCATATTCTGCTGCAGAGGATGACGTGATTCACCAGAGCCTGGTGCGTGACTATGCCATCCTGTTCTCACGCACCACCCAGAATCAGCAGGAGAGGTCTGCACTGTGGCAAAACCTAGTTAGCAGGATAAATGATGTTGGCATGCATGATAGGACATATGAGCAGGTGAGACATCACTGCAGTGATTTGATTAGAAATGTCCGCCAGCGTGCTGCAGATATCCGCAGGCAACAGGTTGCCACAGGTGGGGGGGTGGCCACACATCCCCCCCTCACCAGACAGGAGGGGCTACTGCTAAGTGTTGTGGATCCAGCCCCAGAACAACAACAGCAACAGTCATGCATCATGATGGAGGTTGGATCCACACAGCAGCAAGACACCGTGCGTGCAGGTAAGATGCCATATTTATTTATTGTTATTACTTTTACATTTGTTGACCCAGATAGTCTAGCTGGATATATGTCCATTTTCAGTAGAGGCCTGGGGAGAAAAGCTCCACACATAACGTAATAAAGGCAGACAGACAAGTTGTTAATACAGACAGCCAACATAATAGGAATGTACACCAGCCTGTTAATTAAATCAACATACATGTAAGGAACTCAAACAGTTTAGAGTCATACACAATGTACTGTCGGTTTCAAAGCAATTATACCTAAAGCATAACGGTTATGCAATAAGGCAAAAGCCATATAGATAATAGTTAGGGCTCAGAAGGGTAGAGAAGTAGAAGGAGTATGAAAGATACAATGATATGGAAGAGGCAGGAGTCAAGAAGGGAAGTGAGGAAAAGAAGGAAGACAGTCAAGAGGAGGTGGGAGGGATGGGAGAAGTAGGTCAGAGCATAGAAGGACATCAAGGTGAAAGAAACAGGGTAGAAGCTAGTTTTTATGCACAATGAGGGGTTAAAGGTAAAGAGAGGGTGGGGAGAGGGACGTTAGCCTGGAGTCCAACAAGAACAAAGACAGTGGTTTTGGAGGTACAGTTTGAGTTGTCGTTTGAAGAGAGGTAAGGGTGAGATTAGAGTTAACTCCTGGTATGTACATATGACTGTTCTGTACACTGTTACTTCATGCACGCATAAGGTGTGCATGTGGTATGTATCTGTCATCATGATATGTGATCGTGCATGTGTGCTACAGACATTATGTGCAGCTGATGTGTATAAGGGAACTAGTGTACTACTGTACTGTATCATGTGCAAAACAAATGGCACACTTGTGCCCACTGACATTACTCTCTTCACACTTCCAGGTCCCTCCCATCTAGCAACGAGGCAGGCCATACATGCTGGTGAGTCTTTTTAACATTATCTGTAAAACAATTTATAATACTAGGAAGAGTAGTGTAACTCTGTAGTGGACATGCTGGTGAGTGTGTTCACAATACCTGTAATATACAGTTGTACTAAATCAAGAGTAGTTTAACACGGTACTGATGTGTGTGTTTACTGTGGGGTGTGCATGTGTGCGAGTGTGCCTGTGCCCATGTGTGCATGTGTGTTAGTGCCCATGAGTGCATGTGTCCATTTTTGAATGTGTGCATTAGTATTGAAGTGCATCTCTGTCAAATATGTATTGAGACTGTAATCTGTGTTCCCTGTTTTCCTCCCGTAGGTTCTGGTGCTGCTCTGGTGACCTGCAGCAGGGAACCTGAATCTTGTGCCCCAGGTACTGATGATGATGAAATGTCTGTAATGGTGCAGGAAGGTGTGTCTGGGTCCACCATTGGTCAGCCAATTGACAGTACACAGCTTTCAACCCCGTCAATGCGCACAGTCATCCTGCCGTTACATCCTTTGTCACCATTGTCCCTAGGTGATGGACAGTCTGCAGTGGGCATAGATCAAGGTAATGTGGTACCTGTGGTACATGCATCCCCACAAGGCAGCCATGAGCATGGGCCTCCAATGGTACCACACAGACAGTCGCCCATGGGTTCTCGTGGGGGCATCCGTGGCCGTACTGCCTCTGGCCGACGTGCCCAAGGAGGTATGTCAACCTCCACTGTTTCGAACTGTCATGCAGGCACAGGCACGTATGGAAAGGTACACCAGACAGGGTCTGAGGGAGCTGAGAGCATGTCGCACAGCCATGACAGACGGCATGCGTGATGTTGCGAATGCTATCCGTAACTTCACAGATGTCGTTGACAGACGTTGTGGGGGCATAGAACAGCTGCTCCACAACCAGATGTCCATGGGCCAGGGTGATGGTGTGCGTTTGCAACGTCGACGTGGCCGTATGCCAGCAACAGCACCAGCTGGCAGTGGCCGCGGACGACAACAGGCCCACTCATGCACCTCAAGTGCCAGCACCAGCCCCAGCAATGCTGGGTCCGTGCTGTCATCAAGACGCCCGAGGAGACCACGTGCACGTGGCTCTGGACACTCCCAACAGGGAACTGTGTCCAGTCAACACACCCCTGCTTCCGATGACAGTACCCAGTCTGGGTTAGTACCGGATATGGCCCGTAGCACCCCTGCCAGGCACAGGTACCGTGTCCGTGCCCACAGACACTGATCTGGATCACCTGACAGGTGCAGTCTGTGGCTGTCCACAAAACCCTGTACATGGCAGCCATTATGTGGGACTGTGTGCGTGCTTACACACATGCAGAAACCTAACACCTAGGGCAAACACATACACACACACACTGCACCAACACTGGTCCACCCTGTACTGCTGCCCCTCACAAACACACATACACACACATGTCAATTGGTGTTACCAGTGGCTGGCTTGGGCATACCTAACCCACACCCTGTGCATATGATGACACTGTGCCACCTCCTGCATACTACAACATTGGTGCAGGTAAAGGTAAACACGTTTCTGATGCACAGGGTGACTACATAGATGTGTATAAGTAGAAACATGTTTGTAACTGTTCACTGTTCCAGTATAATTGTGTGTATATCCCAGCAGTCCTGCTGCAGTAACTGTATGAATGTCCTCAATTGTTATCTGCACCCATACTACTTACCAAAGTGTACCAGCTGCACACCATCACATGCTAACATTGACTATGGCAATGCGCATCATGTGCTGTTTTGTAGATTCAGCTATATGTATCTGTTCTGTCACACATGCATTTATACACACCCTGCTACCCACACACATGCACACGCTCACCTGCCATTCCCATTATTTATCACCCTACATGAGTAGCTGTTGATACATGACAGGTACACATTTGAGAAGTGCACTATGTTGTTTAGTACTGGCATCCTCTTCTCTACCTGTACTCACAGGGTGCAGGCAACCTCATCGGTTCAAAGATGTAATGTGCATCAGGTACTGTGGTACCCTGATTGTCACATCAAACATGTTTCCCATACGGAAATGCACACACAGACACATCCCACATCCACACACTTGCCACATTCAGGCTTCAAAACACTATCCAGGTATATTCTGGTACATGTGCGTGTTACAGTAGCATGTAACACTATACTGAGTACTGGCAGTTGTCTGTTGTCATGTTGTTTGTATAGAATAAAAGAATTGTTTGATTATCCTACTTCGTTATGTGGACATTACTTGAAGAAGTGTTACCTTACATGTGTTATTGGTACCACCACCTTCTCTTTTGTAGTTTTGTTTGTATAGGGTGCTGTCAACATCACTGCTTGTTAAGGGTAATGACCACCCTGCAGTGCATACCCCATGTGGCAAAAGCCACATCCCACCCCGTCATTGTGCACACACACTAACCCCACCCACAGTAAAACACATACTTTCCATTTACAAGATTCGAACCCATACCTAACTGTGTTATGACAGTAGAAACAGACACATTAGCAGAGTGTGCTATTTGCAGTAGTTGGAGAAATCCTTTCTAATGCTGTACTTAGAGGGTGCTGACATCATCTGTGTGTAGGAGGAGGGATGTGCACCCTGTAGTGTGTTCTCCCAGTTGGCAAAAGGCACTTATCCCTCCCAGCATAGTGCACACACATAAACCCCACTCATACTAACACACATACATTCCCTTTGCAGGATTCAAACCCCTACCTAACAACGTTATGACACTGGAGAAAGACACATTAGCAGAGCGCGCTATGCGAATTACTGGAGGACTTTAATACAGGTAATATAGTTATAGAGTCCTGACATCATCAGTGTTTCAAAAGGGGGATCTGCATCCTGTACTGTACTGTCACAGTTGCTAATAGGGGCCCTTGATCCCACCCAGTTCAGCTTTGTACAGGGCAGATCCTGCCTTTTACACCTAGTTCACTACTATGCAACTGTCAGTAGGGCCATTGATGAGGGCTACACAGTCCACACAGCCTACCTGCACTTGGCTAAGGCCTGTGACACAATACCCCACTCAGGCATCATAGACAAGCTCAACAGCTGACATATAACACCATATGTCACAGGATAGGTTGCAAACTGGCTAGGAAACAGAACCCATAAAGTCAACATTGCAGGTGCCTTGTCGGATTCAAAGGCAGTCACAGGTGGTGTCCCACAAGGATGTGTCCTGGGACCCTCTTAATTGGTATTTACTTTTCAGATGTGAAAGCAAACATAGGAGGGTTGTGGCTGACAAAGTTTGCAGATGACTGCAACCTAGGCACCATAGTGAATACATCAGCCAGCACACACATCCTACAGAATGCCATCACAAAGCCGGATAGCTGCTGCCAGACTCATGGCCTGAAACTGAATGCAACTGATGTGTAGTCATCCCCTTTGGGAGGAACAAAGTACCCACAGATCAATACATAGACAGCAACCCACTGAGCACAGTAAACAAATCAGACACCTGGGGACACGTGTAGATAGTGACATCTCGTTTGACACCCATGTTGCCAAAGTGGTTAGGAGGACTATTTATCCTGGCCACCTTATCATGGAGGGTTTCCCATCCAGATCATAGGAGGTCATTGTACCACTATACATCTCCCTTATCAGGCCCATGATTGAATACAGTGCCCCATTTGGTATGTACCTCACCCAGCACTTGCAACAGCTGGAGAGACCCCAAAAGTACCTTACCATGAAGATCAGGGGTCTACAACACATGTCATATGCTTCCAGAATAGAGGAAACCCAGCTTTATTCAGTGTCATACCACATACTTACAGGTGACCTATGCCTGACATACAAGACCATGTCCAATCAGGATTTGGTGGGCATGCTCCACTGCAAGCAATCCAAATCCACCATAACCATGAGAGCTGCAGATCTGAACCTCAGCACATACATGTATAGGACATGCTGGAGGGACAGAGACATAACTCAGGGCATCTCACAGTCTAGCACAGTATCCCAGTTCATGTTGGACAGAGTCCCTCACTGACTCTCTTCAAGAGACATCTGGACAACTGCATATGAGACAGAGGCACAGACTAGACAGAGGCACAGTCATGTTATTCAATTACGTAAGGGGCCATAATGTGTCACTACTAAGTCAGAGGCACAATATTCGGAATCTATTCTGTACACTTATTACCACTATAAGGGGTGGCAATAGCCACATCACTATGGCTAGGCATATACATGCACTAGGGCAGATAGCCTACTAGTAAACTATGACACTATGAAACTATGATGTATGTGTAGGTACTGTCAGTCAAGCACTATGATGTGGTTTGGGGGGCTTGATATCTCACTGTATTCCAACATTGTTTTGTCTATTCCTTCTAGCATGTCTAGGGATCAGTTGCTAGTGTCCTCTCCTGCTCAGCTGGTGAACCTGGGAATATTGGGTCAATGTTACATTTGCCTCATGTACACTGACAACCCTCTCCTTCTCCCATAAAACACACATACATGTGAGAGATGCAACTATATAGCCAAAGTGGAGGCTGAGCTCTCTCAACATAGGACTAGCAAGACCAGAGAGAAGGTGAAGGTAACCACACACATCACAAACCCAGTCTCACATAGCACTATCACAACTTAAAATCATACACATAGACACACAAAGACATACTCGGAGGCTCTGATCAGAATTCTACCAAAACAGCAGCGGCCACCACAGCAGACACCCACACAACTGCCTCCACAGGGCACAGCACATGCAACACATAGACCACAGAGTCAGTGTGCAAAAAAGTCACAGCCCTTCAGGCCAAACACAATGCCAGACACACTTGTCATAGGTGACTCCATAGTCAGACACACTGACATCCCGCTCACTAGATCGAATACGGAGGAAGTCACAGTAGGCTGCCTATCGGGCACTGGAATGCACCACATAATGCAAGCACTCAGGTCACTCAGCTGCAAGTACAAGTCTGACCCAGTCATTATCCATGCTGGTGTGAACGACCTGAGATGTACCTCCCTGGACTACATGGAAAGAGACATAGAGATCCCTCTGATTATGTAGGCCATGCAGGTATGACCCTGACCTTGAGTAGTATCCTACCTTCACCAAGTATGATGCCACATAAACAGAGACAAGATGATCAGCTGTAATAATTTGCTTAGACTATGGTGTCATTCAGAGGGGGTCCAATGTCTGTCTGCCTGGGATGACATGCTGGACAGGCCACGCTGATTTGCAAGGGACGGCTTGCACCTGTCACCCCTGGGCTTCTGGATTTCAGATGATGCTCTTGCCACCCCCATTTTGCCTTTTTTATGCAACAATCAGATTCTACACCTACCACCCTAGAACACAGGAAAGGAAAGACACTAAGGGTAATGCTGCTCAATGCCAGAGGTCTCAACCTCAAGCTGCACACACTCTATGCCCTTCTCAGTATGTAGCACATTGATGTCTGTGCTGTGCCTGAGACCTGGTTCATGGCTTCTGACAGCACCCCGGCACTATCGTGTGTTACCTCATATCATGCATTCCGGCACCAAAATCCAGACAACACCAAGAAAGGAGGGTGGGTGTCCATATTCATCAAGGACACCCTCACCTCAAGGATGGTGGCAACACACGATGCATCGGAGACCATCCAGGTGCCAGTAAAGGTAGGCAAGACTGCTCTGTAGTTTGTAGCATGTTACATGCCACCCTCTCAAACGCAGGTACCTCACACAGCTGTCCTGAAAACACTGGAGGGGATAAATGTATCTCAAAACACCATCATACTGGGTGATTCCAAGTATCCAAATATAGACTGGGGTCACTAATCAAGCCATAACACTCTATCCCAAAGGTTCCAAGAGTTCATACACTCAAATGCCATGGAACAACTGGTCACCATCCCTACAAGTGGAGACAACATACTAGAACTCATCATCACGAGCATGGGGTCACACTGTTCAACACCAGACGTATACACATCATTGGTGAGATCAGATCATGGGAGTCCACATCACACCCACACCCCATATAGAAAAACATACAGTGAAGACCTTCTCAAATGCCAACTTCACATTTCAAAGGACTGGTGTGGTCTCTTTCAAGGCCCCCAAGCCAGCAGACACTATTACCCAAGCCGCTGTATCACTTAAGAATGCCTTCTACCAGTACCTCCAGGACTGCATGGATCAGGCAATCACAAACAAAACAAAGGCTCTTTGTACCACAGGCAAGCATCCAGTCTGGTGGACCCTAGCCATAAACAAGCTCTACAACAAAAGGAAGGAGCTACTGCAAGATTGAGCGGAATCCGTAGCAGGGAAGACACCCCTGCTCATTATGATTAAAACACTGGGTTCCCACATACAATCATCCAAGGCAGGTTTTGGGAGTAAACACACTCAGGACTCAAGGGACAATCATGAGGCCTTTTTTACCTATGTTTGACACCTGGTAGGGAACCCCCAGATATGCTCAGAATTAGTTCGGAATGATGTAAATATCACTGAACCTACAGACATTGCCAACATACTGGCTGACAGGTTCAGTGCAGATTTCTCACCCCAACTGGAGGGGTATCTACACCAGAGGATTGTAGCCC
This sequence comes from Protopterus annectens, assembly GCF_019279795.1. Classification (NCBI taxonomy): domain Eukaryota; kingdom Metazoa; phylum Chordata; order Ceratodontiformes; family Protopteridae; genus Protopterus; species Protopterus annectens. Next base: position 1,606,394,323 of record NC_056728.1, read on the forward strand.
CCCAAACATCTCCAATGCTGGGGTGGGAACTGCTCTATCCAAGGCGGAAAACACTTTATCCATGGGACCAGATGGTGTCCCCAGTTGTGTGCTCCATGAACTCAATGAGGAATTACACCCGCAGTTAGGGCAGCTGTTTAATCTTATCCTCACCTCAGGATATGTGCCCAAGGAGTGGCATACGGCAATGGTGGACCCACTTCACAAAGGAGGTGCCTCCACCAACACTGGAAAATACCATCCCATCAGCTTGACAAGCCTGGTCTGCTAAGCTATGGTGAGGATCATAATGGGAATGATAAATGAAGACATAGGGGACTTGCAGACGTTGGATCCAATCCAGTTTGGCTTTGTCAAGGGCAGATCATGCCTTTTAAACTTGGTTAACTTTTTCATGACAGTCACCCAGGCCATTGACATGGGCAAGGCACTCCACACAGCCTACCTTGACCTGGCAAAGGCTTTCGACACAATACCCCACTCAGGTATCATTGAAAACATCACCAGCTTAAATGTGAGCCCATACATCACAGGATGGGTTGCAAACTGGTTAAGTGACAGAACACACAGGGTCAAAGTTGCTGGTGCCATGTCACACTCCAGAGCTGTCACACGTGTTGTCCCACAGGGCTCAGTCCTGGGCCCACTTTTGTTCAGCATCTACTTTTCAGAAGTACAAGCAAACACAGGAGGATTATGGCTGACGAAGTTTGAAGATGACTGCAAACTGGGAACCATAGTCGGATACCCGTCTGACACAGACATCCTTCAGAAGGGTCTCATAGACACAGATAACTGGTGCCAGAGCCATGGCCTTACGTTAAATGCTAAACAATGCATAGTCATACCCTTCAGGAACAACAGGGTTACCCCTAGTTCCCATCTAGGTGGCAATCCTCTAAGCACAGAAGAGGTTATCAGGGACCTGGGCACCCAGGTTGACAGTAATATTTCATTTGACACTAACATTGCCAGAGTAGGCCTGGGGCAGTTACTGCTATTAGGACAGAGGTGTGACCTGGTAGTGTCAGGGTGCTAATATGGGCTTTAACCCTGTTTTCTATTACAACACTGATATCTACATTATCTATACTGTGTGTGTTTACACTGCACGCATTTATACTTATGGCATTGGGTAGCATTACATCTAGGTTCCTATCCCTTGTGGTACCTATGAGGTAGGTTTGTGTTTTTTTGTGGTTTATGATTAGTGAGGGTGGATGTTAGCCGGGTCCTTAGGTGTGCACATGGTACATGGTATTACATTACTTAACACATGGCATTCATGCCTCAGGTGGTGCTGCAGGGCTGCCTCTGTCGGATGCACATACTACACTCCCTGTACATGTTTGGAAGCAGGTTGTGTCATGTTAGGCATCCCTGTTACTATATGAGTGAGTCGGAGCGGGTATCAGTCCCAGTGTTCCTACTAACCAAGTGTATGTGCTATGCGTTGCCTCTTTGCCAAGGCCAGGGCATACTGGGCACGCCTCCTTCTGCCTACTGGGACAAGGTCAGGTTGTTCCTCCTCCGAGTCACCCTCTGCCTGTGGTGGCCTTGGCAATGGTGGGGGGATGTTAGGCCCAGCCCTGTGCTGGTCCTGCTGCAGCTGTTTCCGCAGGATCATATTATGTAGCATAGCACATATCATGACCATTTGGGTACATGTAGTTGGTGTGTACTGCAAGGCTCCACCAGATGTGTCCAGACACCGGAACCGTGACTTGAGCAGCCCAAACACACTCTCTATGACATTACGTGTTTGTGCGTGTGCCTCATTATGGCGTTCCTGTTCAGGTGTGTGTGCATTTCTGATGGGTGTCATCAGCCACGGCTCAAGTGCATAACCTGCATCCTCCACTAGGTGTCCGTGTGGGAAGTCCCCACTGGCAAATGATTGGTACAGCTGCGTCAGATGCCAGATGTGGGAATCGTGGTAGCTCCCAGGGCAGCCAGCACACACATTCATTATTATGCCCTGGGCATCACACACGACCTGGCAGTTGATGGAGGGGTATCCCTTGCGGTTAATGTAGACTCTACCCTGCTCACCGGCTGGTGCTTTGATGCGTACATGCGTGCAGTCTATTGCACCCAGCACCTCAGGGTATCCCGCTATTTGCTGGAAGAGACACATATTGCTGGCCACAACCTCACGGTCATTAGGGACATATATATGATCACCGACATGTGCTGACATGGCATCCAGGAACTGGTGCAGTACCCTGGAGGCTGATGCCTGTGATATCCCCATCATATCACCAGTTGGTCTCTGGAAGGTACCTGTTGCTAGTATTCTTAGGCCAGCACATACCTTGGTTTCCACTGGGATGGGTTCCCCTCTGTTGGTTCTGTGTGTGAGATGTGGCCCGCACAGCTCAACAATCTGCTGCAGAAGGTCTCTGTCCACTCTGTAGCTCTCTACTATCTCCAGCTCATGTAACCCATGGTAGGTGACCCTGGGCCTGTATACTCTTCTCCTTCTCCTCACTCTGGGTTGTCTGTCAGCATCTGCATTTTCACCACCCTCAGCAATTCGCCTATGCCTGATTATAACAGCTATGGCAGCCCCTAGCATTTCTGCTCTGAGTTCAGCTTTTTTCAGTTTTCAAGTCTGATAGCTTACTTTCTTGCAGTATCTCTTGTGAGAAACACCCTGCACTGCTCTTTGCAGTGTTTTAAGTGCTGGGTTGGGCTTCTAGTCTGCTTGCATAATTGCCTGCTTCCAATTGTTTCAACCAATTAACTCCAGCAGTATCCTCTGGCAGTTTTCCTGTATTTTGGTTGTTTCCTGTTTCCTCTCTGTTTCCTGAAGGGGAGCAATGTGCACACCGGCTTACACACGCTCACAGTCAGTTAAACGCGCGCACACATCCCTACACGGTGTGAACTACGCTGATTCATGTTAAAACGCGCACACACTGCCTTAAACACGTGCACACCCACGCAAACTGTTGTAAACGGTTTGCAACACGCTACCACATGTTGAACCTGCCTTACACGCGCGCACATGCGCGCATGCACATATTTCAAGAAACTTTGAGTGTAGGGATAGCGTAAACCTTCGATTTCTTGACTTTCCTAGTGTTCTGTTGGGACACACCTCCCTCCCTGAGGTCTGTCTGTCATCTTTCACCTTACATTGACCTCCAATCTGGTGCATTTGTATCTATCCTTCCCCCCTGTGATGTCACCTACCTCTTACTCTGTTCCTCCCCCTTCTCTAACTCTTACACTACTCAGACAGTGCTCATTACCTATGTGGCAGTGTGATTTAGTATTGTAACCCTCATTTACATAGGATTGCCTAGTAATGACTAGTTACATGTCTTACACGGAGCTTCCCCCCCCTTGACAACCACTAAATGGAGGCCATATTGCTTTTGGTCTGCAAGTCCCTCCATTGACATTCAATGTAATACATAAATCCCACAATTGTGGGCTTATAAGCTTCGGTTTTTAGTTTTAGGCAGCGCACCCCATTTGCGCGGGTGTGCGCTGCAGTTAAACCTCAAAATCCCGTGGAAAAAAAAAAAGTTATATAACATATTTTTGCAACACTTTTTCATGCCAATGGCCACATATTTGGCCATTGGCATGCTTAATGTAACAAATGCACCTT